>NW_027152401.1:0-264076 GCF_040937935.1 Hyperolius riggenbachi | reverse complement strand
CCGCTCCCTGGAATCTCTGTAGGGTGGTTAAAATCCCCCATTTTCCAGGTCGAGAGGATCCTTGACGGATCTGTTACACAGCTTTCTTCACTGCTGGAGCTGTGGTTGAACTACAGTATCCTAGGGAATACAGAATTCCAACTTTAGTAACTATGGAAGTAATTTAAAGCATCGCCTAGACAAAACAGAGATATGTCGTTTAAACGTGGTTACGTCAAAATTTGATTATTCTTTTTGACAAAATTAATAATTATTAAACTCTTAGCTTAATAGGTTTAGTTATCATAAAAAAAAAATGAGTACAGATCCAAGAGATCTTTCTGTTATTCCTATCTGTAGATCAAACATAGTTTCAATTACTTTAAACAATATATAGGTTATTTGATAAGTTAACCTCACATCAGACTTCTCACCAGCTCTATTTCTTTCCAACCAAACCCGGTTAGAATACATTTACCATCTGGTTAGATACCCTCAACCTCAGGTACTTGCTTACTTCCTCACTGGGAAGTATCCACACCTAGGTGGAGAACTGGTAAAATCAGACATATTTCCAAAAAAAAACGGAAATGCAGTTTCAGGAACTGTGTGTGGGATCCTGCGCTGGTAGCGGATTTCTACACACAGTGGTCCACTTAAATTACACCTTACAATCTGCATCCAAACCTTCTTCTACCACCTCATATCAACTCCACACCAATAAAATACTCCTGCATAACTCCTACCTACCCTCTAACCAGACTATTCTTCTTATTTTATCTGTTATATAAATTTCTGTACTACAGATATGTTGTTAACTGTTATACTGTATTCATTTATATAGCTGTACAAATATGAATACATAATCACTAATGCCTGTAATGTAATAACTTGTTATGTAAAACTTCAATAAAAATTAATGTACTTGGTTTAACATAGAAAACTTACCGTTGGTTCTCGATTCTAATCTATCACTCCGATTTGCAAACGGATTTCACTGAAGCTGTAACTTTCATCCCAGAACATAGTTTAGGGGCCATTACCTCTTCAACTATAGTCATTTTTCTTTCGATTGCAAACGTAACCAGTTTTTCAATGGTGTAATGGTTTAACATAGAAAACTTACCGTTGGCTCTCGATTCTAATCTATCACTCCGATTTGCAAACGGATTTCACTGAAGCTGTAACTTTCATCCCAGAACATAGTTTAGGGGCCATTACCTCTTCAACTATAGTCATTTTTCTTTCGATTGCAAACGTAACCAGTTTTTCAATGGTGTAATGGTTTAACATAGAAAACTTACCGTTGGCTCTCGATTCTAATCTATCACTCCGATTTGCAAACGGATTTCACTGAAGCTGTAACTTTCATCCCAGAACATAGTTTAGGGGCCATTACCTCTTCAACTATAGTCATTTTTCTTTCGATTGCAAACGTAACCAGTTTTTCAATGGTGTAATGGTTCAACATAGAAAACTTACCGTTGGCTCTCGATTCTAATCTATCACTCCGATTTGCAAACGGATTTCACTGAAGCTGTAACTTTCATCCCAGAACATAGTTTAGGGGCCATTACCTCTTCAACTATAGTCATTTTTCTTTCGATTGCAAACGTAACCAGTTTTTCAATAGTGTAATGGTTTAACATAGAAAACTTACCGTTGGCTCTCGATTCTAATCTATCACTCCGATTTGCAAACGGATTTCACTGAAGCTGTAACTTTCATCCCAGAACATAGTTTAGGGGCCATTACCTCTTCAACTATAGTCATTTTTCTTTCGATTGCAAACGTAACCAGTTTTTCAATGGTGTAATGGTTTAACATAGAAAACTTACCGTTGGCTCTCGATTCTAATCTATCACTCCGATTTGCAAACGGATTTCACTGAAGCTGTAACTTTCATCCCAGAACATAGTTTAGGGGCCATTACCTCTTCAACTATAGTCATTTTTCTTTCGATTGCAAACGTAACCAGTTTTTCAATGGTGTAATGGTTTAACATAGAAAACTTACCGTTGGCTCTCGATTCTAATCTATCACTCCGATTTGCAAACGGATTTCACTGAAGCTGTAACTTTCATCCCAGAACATAGTTTAGGGGCCATTACCTCTTCAACTATAGTCATTTTTCTTTCGATTGCAAACGTAACCAGTTTTTCAATGGTGTAATGGTTTAACATAGAAAACTTACCGTTGGCTCTCGATTCTAATCTATCACTCCGATTTTCAAACGGATTTCACTGAAGCTGTAACTTTCATCCCAGAACATAGTTTAGGGGCCATTACCTCTTCAACTATAGTCATTTTTCTTTCGATTGCAAACGTAACCAGTTTTTCAATGGTGTAATGGTTTAACATAGAAAACTTACCGTTGGCTCTCGATTCTAATCTATCACTCCGATTTGCAAACGGATTTCACTGAAGCTGTAACTTTCATCCCAGAACATAGTTTAGGGGCCATTACCTCTTCAACTATAGTCATTTTTCTTTCGATTGCAAACGTAACCAGTTTTTCAATGGTGTAATGGTTTAACATAGAAAACTTACCGTTGGCTCTCGATTCTAATCTATCACTCCGATTTGCAAACGGATTTCACTGAAGCTGTAACTTTCATCCCAGAACATAGTTTAGGGGCCATTACCTCTTCAACTATAGTCATTTTTCTTTCGATTGCAAACGTAACCAGTTTTTCAATGGTGTAATGGTTTAACATAGAAAACTTACCGTTGGCTCTCGATTCTAATCTATCACTCCGATTTGCAAACGGATTTCACTGAAGCTGTAACTTTCATCCCAGAACATAGTTTAGGGGCCATTACCTCTTCAACTATAGTCATTTTTCTTTCGATTGCAAACGTAACCAGTTTTTCAATGGTGTAATGGTTTAACATAGAAAACTTACCGTTGGCTCTCGATTCTAATCTATCACTCCGATTTGCAAACGGATTTCACTGAAGCTGTAACTTTCATCCCAGAACATAGTTTAGGGGCCATTACCTCTTCAACTATAGTCATTTTTCTTTCGATTGCAAACGTAACCAGTTTTTCAATGGTGTAATGGTTTAACATAGAAAACTTACCGTTGGCTCTCGATTCTAATCTATCACTCCGATTTGCAAACGGATTTCACTGAAGCTGTAACTTTCATCCCAGAACATAGTTTAGGGGCCATTACCTCTTCAACTATAGTCATTTTTCTTTCGATTGCAAACGTAACCAGTTTTTCAATGGTGTAATGGTTTAACATAGAAAACTTACCGTTGGCTCTCGATTCTAATCTATCACTCCGATTTTCAAACGGATTTCACTGAAGCTGTAACTTTCATCCCAGAACATAGTTTAGGGGCCATTACCTCTTCAACTATAGTCATTTTTCTTTCGATTGCAAACGTAACCAGTTTTTCAATGGTGTAATGGTTTAACATAGAAAACTTACCGTTGGCTCTCGATTCTAATCTATCACTCCGATTTGCAAACGGATTTCACTGAAGCTGTAACTTTCATCCCAGAACATAGTTTAGGGGCCATTACCTCTTCAACTATAGTCATTTTTCTTTCGATTGCAAACGTAACCAGTTTTTCAATGGTGTAATGGTTTAACATAGAAAACTTACCGTTGGCTCTCGATTCTAATCTATCACTCCGATTTGCAAACGGATTTCACTGAAGCTGTAACTTTCATCCCAGAACATAGTTTAGGGGCCATTACCTCTTCAACTATAGTCATTTTTCTTTCGATTGCAAACGTAACCAGTTTTTCAATGGTGTAATGGTTTAACATAGAAAACTTACCGTTGGCTCTCGATTCTAATCTATCACTCCGATTTGCAAACGGATTTCACTGAAGCTGTAACTTTCATCCCAGAACATAGTTTAGGGGCCATTACCTCTTCAACTATAGTCATTTTTCTTTCGATTGCAAACGTAACCAGTTTTTCAATGGTGTAATGGTTTAACATAGAAAACTTACCGTTGGCTCTCGATTCTAATCTATCACTCCGATTTGCAAACGGATTTCACTGAAGCTGTAACTTTCATCCCAGAACATAGTTTAGGGGCCATTACCTCTTCAACTATAGTCATTTTTCTTTCGATTGCAAACGTAACCAGTTTTTCAATGGTGTAATGGTTTAACATAGAAAACTTACCGTTGGCTCTCGATTCTAATCTATCACTCCGATTTGCAAACGGATTTCACTGAAGCTGTAACTTTCATCCCAGAACATAGTTTAGGGGCCATTACCTCTTCAACTATAGTCATTTTTCTTTCGATTGCAAACGTAACCAGTTTTTCAATGGTGTAATGGTTTAACATAGAAAACTTACCGTTGGCTCTCGATTCTAATCTATCACTCCGATTTGCAAACGGATTTCACTGAAGCTGTAACTTTCATCCCAGAACATAGTTTAGGGGCCATTACCTCTTCAACTATAGTCATTTTTCTTTCGATTGCAAACGTAACCAGTTTTTCAATGGTGTAATGGTTTAACATAGAAAACTTACCGTTGGCTCTCGATTCTAATCTATCACTCCGATTTGCAAACGGATTTCACTGAAGCTGTAACTTTCATCCCAGAACATAGTTTAGGGGCCATTACCTCTTCAACTATAGTCATTTTTCTTTCGATTGCAAACGTAACCAGTTTTTCAATGGTGTAATGGTTTAACATAGAAAACTTACCGTTGGCTCTCGATTCTAATCTATCACTCCGATTTGCAAACGGATTTCACTGAAGCTGTAACTTTCATCCCAGAACATAGTTTAGGGGCCATTACCTCTTCAACTATAGTCATTTTTCTTTCGATTGTAAACGTAACCAGTTTTTCAATGGTGTAATGGTTTAACATAGAAAACTTACCGTTGGCTCTCGATTCTAATCTATCACTCCGATTTGCAAACGGATTTCACTGAAGCTGTAACTTTCATCCCAGAACATAGTTTAGGGGCCATTACCTCTTCAACTATAGTCATTTTTCTTTCGATTGCAAACGTAACCAGTTTTTCAATGGTGTAATGGTTTAACATAGAAAACTTACCGTTGGCTCTCGATTCTAATCTATCACTCCGATTTGCAAACGGATTTCACTGAAGCTGTAACTTTCATCCCAGAACATAGTTTAGGGGCCATTACCTCTTCAACTATAGTCATTTTTCTTTCGATTGCAAACGTAACCAGTTTTTCAATGGTGTAATGGTTTAACATAGAAAACTTACCGTTGGCTCTCGATTCTAATCTATCACTCCGATTTGCAAACGGATTTCACTGAAGCTGTAACTTTCATCCTAGAACATAGTTTAGGGGCCATTACCTCTTCAACTATAGTCATTTTTCTTTCGATTGCAAACGTAACCAGTTTTTCAATGGTGTAATGGTTTAACATAGAAAACTTACCGTTGGCTCTCGATTCTAATCTATCACTCCGATTTGCAAACGGATTTCACTGAAGGTGTAACTTTCATCCCAGAACATAGTTTAGGGGCCATTACCTCTTCAACTATAGTCATTTTTCTTTCGATTGCAAACGTAACCAGTTTTTCAATGGTGTAATGGTTTAAAGGGACTCCGAGCTCAAAAAAAAAAAGAAAGTTGTACTCACCATGGGCTTTCTCCAGCCCAGTGCTGGTCGGGAGGTCCCACGCCGGCGTCCTGGCTCCTCTCCTTCTCCCCGCTCCGGAATGGCTGGCAGGCCGCAGCCCGGGCGACACTCTCCCGAGTGTCGGGCTTCTTCTTCCGCATATGACGCGGATTACGTCACACGCCGGCCGCCTCGCGTCATCATGGCGGCCGGCGTGAAAGTACTGCGCATGCGCGAACAAAGCGCGCATGCGCAGTACTTTCACGCCGGCCGCCATGATGACGCGAGGCGGCCGGCGTGTGACGTAATCCGCGTCATATGCGGAAGAAGAAGCCCGACACTCGGGAGAGTGTCGCCCGGGCTGCGGCCTGCCAGCCATTCCGGAGCGGGGAGAAGGAGAGGAGCCAGGACGCCGGCGTGGGACCTCCCGACCAGCACTGGGCTGGAGAAAGCCCATGGTGAGTACAACTTTCTTTTTTTTTTTGAGCTCGGAGTCCCTTTAACATAGAAAACTTACCGTTGGCTCTCGATTCTAATCTATCACTCCGATTTGCAAACGGATTTCACTGAAGCTGTAACTTTCATCCCAGAACATAGTTTAGGGGCCATTACCTCTTCAACTATAGTCATTTTTCTTTCGATTGCAAACGTAACCAGTTTTTCAATGGTGTAATGGTTTAACATAGAAAACTTACCGTTGGCTCTCGATTCTAATCTATCACTCCGATTTTCAAACGGATTTCACTGAAGCTGTAACTTTCATCCCAGAACATAGTTTAGGGGCCATTACCTCTTCAACTATAGTCATTTTTCTTTCGATTGCAAACGTAACCAGTTTTTCAATGGTGTAATGGTTTAACATAGAAAACTTACCGTTGGCTCTCGATTCTAATCTATCACTCCGATTTGCAAACGGATTTCACTGAAGCTGTAACTTTCATCCCAGAACATAGTTTAGGGGCCATTACCTCTTCAACTATAGTCATTTTTCTTTCGATTGCAAACGTAACCAGTTTTTCAATGGTGTAATGGTTTAACATAGAAAACTTACCGTTGGCTCTCGATTCTAATCTATCACTCCGATTTGCAAACGGATTTCACTGAAGCTGTAACTTTCATCCCAGAACATAGTTTAGGGGCCATTACCTCTTCAACTATAGTCATTTTTCTTTCGATTGCAAACGTAACCAGTTTTTCAATGGTGTAATGGTTTAACATAGAAAACTTACCGTTGGCTCTCGATTCTAATCTATCACTCCGATTTGCAAACGGATTTCACTGAAGCTGTAACTTTCATCCCAGAACATAGTTTAGGGGCCATTACCTCTTCAACTATAGTCATTTTTCTTTCGATTGCAAACGTAACCAGTTTTTCAATGGTGTAATGGTTTAACATAGAAAACTTACCGTTGGCTCTCGATTCTAATCTATCACTCCGATTTGCAAACGGATTTCACTGAAGCTGTAACTTTCATCCCAGAACATAGTTTAGGGGCCATTACCTCTTCAACTATAGTCATTTTTCTTTCGATTGCAAACGTAACCAGTTTTTCAATGGTGTAATGGTTTAACATAGAAAACTTACCGTTGGCTCTCGATTCTAATCTATCACTCCGATTTGCAAACGGATTTCACTGAAGCTGTAACTTTCATCCCAGAACATAGTTTAGGGGCCATTACCTCTTCAACTATAGTCATTTTTCTTTCGATTGCAAACGTAACCAGTTTTTCAATGGTGTAATGGTTTAACATAGAAAACTTACCGTTGGCTCTCGATTCTAATCTATCACTCCGATTTTCAAACGGATTTCACTGAAGCTGTAACTTTCATCCCAGAACATAGTTTAGGGGCCATTACCTCTTCAACTATAGTCATTTTTCTTTCGATTGCAAACGTAACCAGTTTTTCAATGGTGTAATGGTTTAACATAGAAAACTTACCGTTGGCTCTCGATTCTAATCTATCACTCCGATTTGCAAACGGATTTCACTGAAGCTGTAACTTTCATCCCAGAACATAGTTTAGGGGCCATTACCTCTTCAACTATAGTCATTTTTCTTTCGATTGCAAACGTAACCAGTTTTTCAATGGTGTAATGGTTTAACATAGAAAACTTACCGTTGGCTCTCGATTCTAATCTATCACTCCGATTTGCAAACGGATTTCACTGAAGCTGTAACTTTCATCCCAGAACATAGTTTAGGGGCCATTACCTCTTCAACTATAGTCATTTTTCTTTCGATTGCAAACGTAACCAGTTTTTCAATGGTGTAATGGTTTAACATAGAAAACTTACCGTTGGCTCTCGATTCTAATCTATCACTCCGATTTGCAAACGGATTTCACTGAAGCTGTAACTTTCATCCCAGAACATAGTTTAGGGGCCATTACCTCTTCAACTATAGTCATTTTTCTTTCGATTGCAAACGTAACCAGTTTTTCAATGGTGTAATGGTTTAACATAGAAAACTTACCGTTGGCTCTCGATTCTAATCTATCACTCCGATTTGCAAACGGATTTCACTGAAGCTGTAACTTTCATCCCAGAACATAGTTTAGGGGCCATTACCTCTTCAACTATAGTCATTTTTCTTTCGATTGCAAACGTAACCAGTTTTTCAATGGTGTAATGGTTTAACATAGAAAACTTACCGTTGGCTCTCGATTCTAATCTATCACTCCGATTTGCAAACGGATTTCACTGAAGCTGTAACTTTCATCCCAGAACATAGTTTAGGGGCCATTACCTCTTCAACTATAGTCATTTTTCTTTCGATTGCAAACGTAACCAGTTTTTCAATGGTGTAATGGTTTAACATAGAAAACTTACCGTTGGCTCTCGATTCTAATCTATCACTCCGATTTGCAAACGGATTTCACTGAAGCTGTAACTTTCATCCCAGAACATAGTTTAGGGGCCATTACCTCTTCAACTATAGTCATTTTTCTTTCGATTGCAAACGTAACCAGTTTTTCAATGGTGTAATGGTTTAACATAGAAAACTTACCGTTGGCTCTCGATTCTAATCTATCACTCCGATTTGCAAACGGATTTCACTGAAGCTGTAACTTTCATCCCAGAACATAGTTTAGGGGCCATTACCTCTTCAACTATAGTCATTTTTCTTTCGATTGCAAACGTAACCAGTTTTTCAATGGTGTAATGGTTTAACATAGAAAACTTACCGTTGGCTCTCGATTCTAATCTATCACTCCGATTTGCAAACGGATTTCACTGAAGCTGTAACTTTCATCCCAGAACATAGTTTAGGGGCCATTACCTCTTCAACTATAGTCATTTTTCTTTCGATTGCAAACGTAACCAGTTTTTCAATGGTGTAATGGTTTAACATAGAAAACTTACCGTTGGCTCTCGATTCTAATCTATCACTCCGATTTGCAAACGGATTTCACTGAAGCTGTAACTTTCATCCCAGAACATAGTTTAGGGGCCATTACCTCTTCAACTATAGTCATTTTTCTTTCGATTGCAAACGTAACCAGTTTTTCAATGGTGTAATGGTTTAACATAGAAAACTTACCGTTGGCTCTCGATTCTAATCTATCACTCCGATTTGCAAACGGATTTCACTGAAGCTGTAACTTTCATCCCAGAACATAGTTTAGGGGCCATTACCTCTTCAACTATAGTCATTTTTCTTTCGATTGCAAACGTAACCAGTTTTTCAATGGTGTAATGGTTTAACATAGAAAACTTACCGTTGGCTCTCGATTCTAATCTATCACTCCGATTTGCAAACGGATTTCACTGAAGCTGTAACTTTCATCCCAGAACATAGTTTAGGGGCCATTACCTCTTCAACTATAGTCATTTTTCTTTCGATTGCAAACGTAACCAGTTTTTCAATGGTGTAATGGTTTAACATAGAAAACTTACCGTTGGCTCTCGATTCTAATCTATCACTCCGATTTGCAAACGGATTTCACTGAAGCTGTAACTTTCATCCCAGAACATAGTTTAGGGGCCATTACCTCTTCAACTATAGTCATTTTTCTTTCGATTGCAAACGTAACCAGTTTTTCAATGGTGTAATGGTTTAACATAGAAAACTTACCGTTGGCTCTCGATTCTAATCTATCACTCCGATTTGCAAACGGATTTCACTGAAGCTGTAACTTTCATCCCAGAACATAGTTTAGGGGCCATTACCTCTTCAACTATAGTCATTTTTCTTTCGATTGCAAACGTAACCAGTTTTTCAATGGTGTAATGGTTTAACATAGAAAACTTACCGTTGGCTCTCGATTCTAATCTATCACTCCGATTTGCAAACGGATTTCACTGAAGCTGTAACTTTCATCCCAGAACATAGTTTAGGGGCCATTACCTCTTCAACTATAGTCATTTTTCTTTCGATTGCAAACGTAACCAGTTTTTCAATGGTGTAATGGTTTAACATAGAAAACTTACCGTTGGCTCTCGATTCTAATCTATCACTCCGATTTGCAAACGGATTTCACTGAAGCTGTAACTTTCATCCCAGAACATAGTTTAGGGGCCATTACCTCTTCAACTATAGTCATTTTTCTTTCGATTGCAAACGTAACCAGTTTTTCAATGGTGTAATGGTTTAACATAGAAAACTTACCGTTGGCTCTCGATTCTAATCTATCACTCCGATTTGCAAACGGATTTCACTGAAGCTGTAACTTTCATCCCAGAACATAGTTTAGGGGCCATTACCTCTTCAACTATAGTCATTTTTCTTTCGATTGCAAACGTAACCAGTTTTTCAATGGTGTAATGGTTTAACATAGAAAACTTACCGTTGGCTCTCGATTCTAATCTATCACTCCGATTTGCAAACGGATTTCACTGAAGCTGTAACTTTCATCCCAGAACATAGTTTAGGGGCCATTACCTCTTCAACTATAGTCATTTTTCTTTCGATTGCAAACGTAACCAGTTTTTCAATGGTGTAATGGTTTAACATAGAAAACTTACCGTTGGCTCTCGATTCTAATCTATCACTCCGATTTGCAAACGGATTTCACTGAAGCTGTAACTTTCATCCCAGAACATAGTTTAGGGGCCATTACCTCTTCAACTATAGTCATTTTTCTTTCGATTGCAAACGTAACCAGTTTTTCAATGGTGTAATGGTTTAACATAGAAAACTTACCGTTGGCTCTCGATTCTAATCTATCACTCCGATTTGCAAACGGATTTCACTGAAGCTGTAACTTTCATCCCAGAACATAGTTTAGGGGCCATTACCTCTTCAACTATAGTCATTTTTCTTTCGATTGCAAACGTAACCAGTTTTTCAATGGTGTAATGGTTTAACATAGAAAACTTACCGTTGGCTCTCGATTCTAATCTATCACTCCGATTTGCAAACGGATTTCACTGAAGCTGTAACTTTCATCCCAGAACATAGTTTAGGGGCCATTACCTCTTCAACTATAGTCATTTTTCTTTCGATTGCAAACGTAACCAGTTTTTCAATGGTGTAATGGTTTAACATAGAAAACTTACCGTTGGCTCTCGATTCTAATCTATCACTCCGATTTGCAAACGGATTTCACTGAAGCTGTAACTTTCATCCCAGAACATAGTTTAGGGGCCATTACCTCTTCAACTATAGTCATTTTTCTTTCGATTGCAAACGTAACCAGTTTTTCAATGGTGTAATGGTTTAACATAGAAAACTTACCGTTGGCTCTCGATTCTAATCTATCACTCCGATTTGCAAACGGATTTCACTGAAGCTGTAACTTTCATCCCAGAACATAGTTTAGGGGCCATTACCTCTTCAACTATAGTCATTTTTCTTTCGATTGCAAACGTAACCAGTTTTTCAATGGTGTAATGGTTTAACATAGAAAACTTACCGTTGGCTCTCGATTCTAATCTATCACTCCGATTTGCAAACGGATTTCACTGAAGCTGTAACTTTCATCCCAGAACATAGTTTAGGGGCCATTACCTCTTCAACTATAGTCATTTTTCTTTCGATTGCAAACGTAACCAGTTTTTCAATGGTGTAATGGTTTAACATAGAAAACTTACCGTTGGCTCTCGATTCTAATCTATCACTCCGATTTGCAAACGGATTTCACTGAAGCTGTAACTTTCATCCCAGAACATAGTTTAGGGGCCATTACCTCTTCAACTATAGTCATTTTTCTTTCGATTGCAAACGTAACCAGTTTTTCAATGGTGTAATGGTTTAACATAGAAAACTTACCGTTGGCTCTCGATTCTAATCTATCACTCCGATTTGCAAACGGATTTCACTGAAGCTGTAACTTTCATCCCAGAACATAGTTTAGGGGCCATTACCTCTTCAACTATAGTCATTTTTCTTTCGATTGCAAACGTAACCAGTTTTTCAATGGTGTAATGGTTTAACATAGAAAACTTACCGTTGGCTCTCGATTCTAATCTATCACTCCGATTTGCAAACGGATTTCACTGAAGCTGTAACTTTCATCCCAGAACATAGTTTAGGGGCCATTACCTCTTCAACTATAGTCATTTTTCTTTCGATTGCAAACGTAACCAGTTTTTCAATGGTGTAATGGTTTAACATAGAAAACTTACCGTTGGCTCTCGATTCTAATCTATCACTCCGATTTGCAAACGGATTTCACTGAAGCTGTAACTTTCATCCCAGAACATAGTTTAGGGGCCATTACCTCTTCAACTATAGTCATTTTTCTTTCGATTGCAAACGTAACCAGTTTTTCAATGGTGTAATGGTTTAACATAGAAAACTTACCGTTGGCTCTCGATTCTAATCTATCACTCCGATTTGCAAACGGATTTCACTGAAGCTGTAACTTTCATCCCAGAACATAGTTTAGGGGCCATTACCTCTTCAACTATAGTCATTTTTCTTTCGATTGCAAACGTAACCAGTTTTTCAATGGTGTAATGGTTTAACATAGAAAACTTACCGTTGGCTCTCGATTCTAATCTATCACTCCGATTTGCAAACGGATTTCACTGAAGCTGTAACTTTCATCCCAGAACATAGTTTAGGGGCCATTACCTCTTCAACTATAGTCATTTTTCTTTCGATTGCAAACGTAACCAGTTTTTCAATGGTGTAATGGTTTAACATAGAAAACTTACCGTTGGCTCTCGATTCTAATCTATCACTCCGATTTGCAAACGGATTTCACTGAAGCTGTAACTTTCATCCCAGAACATAGTTTAGGGGCCATTACCTCTTCAACTATAGTCATTTTTCTTTCGATTGCAAACGTAACCAGTTTTTCAATGGTGTAATGGTTTAACATAGAAAACTTACCGTTGGCTCTCGATTCTAATCTATCACTCCGATTTGCAAACGGATTTCACTGAAGCTGTAACTTTCATCCCAGAACATAGTTTAGGGGCCATTACCTCTTCAACTATAGTCATTTTTCTTTCGATTGCAAACGTAACCAGTTTTTCAATGGTGTAATGGTTTAACATAGAAAACTTACCGTTGGCTCTCGATTCTAATCTATCACTCCGATTTGCAAACGGATTTCACTGAAGCTGTAACTTTCATCCCAGAACATAGTTTAGGGGCCATTACCTCTTCAACTATAGTCATTTTTCTTTCGATTGCAAACGTAACCAGTTTTTCAATGGTGTAATGGTTTAACATAGAAAACTTACCGTTGGCTCTCGATTCTAATCTATCACTCCGATTTGCAAACGGATTTCACTGAAGCTGTAACTTTCATCCCAGAACATAGTTTAGGGGCCATTACCTCTTCAACTATAGTCATTTTTCTTTCGATTGCAAACGTAACCAGTTTTTCAATGGTGTAATGGTTTAACATAGAAAACTTACCGTTGGCTCTCGATTCTAATCTATCACTCCGATTTGCAAACGGATTTCACTGAAGCTGTAACTTTCATCCCAGAACATAGTTTAGGGGCCATTACCTCTTCAACTATAGTCATTTTTCTTTCGATTGCAAACGTAACCAGTTTTTCAATGGTGTAATGGTTTAACATAGAAAACTTACCGTTGGCTCTCGATTCTAATCTATCACTCCGATTTGCAAACGGATTTCACTGAAGCTGTAACTTTCATCCCAGAACATAGTTTAGGGGCCATTACCTCTTCAACTATAGTCATTTTTCTTTCGATTGCAAACGTAACCAGTTTTTCAATGGTGTAATGGTTTAACATAGAAAACTTACCGTTGGCTCTCGATTCTAATCTATCACTCCGATTTGCAAACGGATTTCACTGAAGCTGTAACTTTCATCCCAGAACATAGTTTAGGGGCCATTACCTCTTCAACTATAGTCATTTTTCTTTCGATTGCAAACGTAACCAGTTTTTCAGTGGTGTAATGGTTTAACATAGAAAACTTACCGTTGGCTCTCGATTCTAATCTATCACTCCGATTTGCAAACGGATTTCACTGAAGCTGTAACTTTCATCCCAGAACATAGTTTAGGGGCCATTACCTCTTCAACTATAGTCATTTTTCTTTCGATTGCAAACGTAACCAGTTTTTCAATGGTGTAATGGTTTAACATAGAAAACTTACCGTTGGCTCTCGATTCTAATCTATCACTCCGATTTGCAAACGGATTTCACTGAAGCTGTAACTTTCATCCCAGAACATAGTTTAGGGGCCATTACCTCTTCAACTATAGTCATTTTTCTTTCGATTGCAAACGTAACCAGTTTTTCAATGGTGTAATGGTTTAACATAGAAAACTTACCGTTGGCTCTCGATTCTAATCTATCACTCCGATTTGCAAACGGATTTCACTGAAGCTGTAACTTTCATCCCAGAACATAGTTTAGGGGCCATTACCTCTTCAACTATAGTCATTTTTCTTTCGATTGCAAACGTAACCAGTTTTTCAATGGTGTAATGGTTTAACATAGAAAACTTACCGTTGGCTCTCGATTCTAATCTATCACTCCGATTTGCAAACGGATTTCACTGAAGCTGTAACTTTCATCCCAGAACATAGTTTAGGGGCCATTACCTCTTCAACTATAGTCATTTTTCTTTCGATTGCAAACGTAACCAGTTTTTCAATGGTGTAATGGTTTAACATAGAAAACTTACCGTTGGCTCTCGATTCTAATCTATCACTCCGATTTGCAAACGGATTTCACTGAAGCTGTAACTTTCATCCCAGAACATAGTTTAGGGGCCATTACCTCTTCAACTATAGTCATTTTTCTTTCGATTGCAAACGTAACCAGTTTTTCAATGGTGTAATGGTTTAACATAGAAAACTTACCGTTGGCTCTCGATTCTAATCTATCACTCCGATTTGCAAACGGATTTCACTGAAGCTGTAACTTTCATCCCAGAACATAGTTTAGGGGCCATTACCTCTTCAACTATAGTCATTTTTCTTTCGATTGCAAACGTAACCAGTTTTTCAATGGTGTAATGGTTTAACATAGAAAACTTACCGTTGGCTCTCGATTCTAATCTATCACTCCGATTTGCAAACGGATTTCACTGAAGCTGTAACTTTCATCCCAGAACATAGTTTAGGGGCCATTACCTCTTCAACTATAGTCATTTTTCTTTCGATTGCAAACGTAACCAGTTTTTAAATGGTGTAATGGTTTAACATAGAAAACTTACCGTTGGCTCTCGATTCTAATCTATCACTCCGATTTGCAAACGGATTTCACTGAAGCTGTAACTTTCATCCCAGAACATAGTTTAGGGGCCATTACCTCTTCAACTATAGTCATTTTTCTTTCGATTGCAAACGTAACCAGTTTTTCAATGGTGTAATGGTTTAACATAGAAAACTTACCGTTGGCTCTCGATTCTAATCTATCACTCCGATTTGCAAACGGATGTCACTGAAGCTGTAACTTTCATCCCAGAACATAGTTTAGGGGCCATTACCTCTTCAACTATAGTCATTCTTCTTTCGATTGCAAACGTAACCAGTTTTTCAATGGTGTAATGGTTTAACATAGAAAACTTACCGTTGGCTCTCGATTCTAATCTATCACTCCGATTTGCAAACGGATTTCACTGAAGCTGTAACTTTCATCCCAGAACATAGTTTAGGGGCCATTACCTCTTCAACTATAGTCATTTTTCTTTCGATTGCAAACGTAACCAGTTTCTCAATGGTGTAATGGTTTAACATAGAAAACTTACCGTTGGCTCTCGATTCTAATCTATCACTCCGATTTGCAAACGGATTTCACTGAAGCTGTAACTTTCATCCCAGAACATAGTTTAGGGGCCATTACCTCTTCAACTATAGTCATTTTTCTTTCGATTGCAAACGTAACCAGTTTTTCAATGGTGTAATGGTTTAACATAGAAAACTTACCGTTGGCTCTCGATTCTAATCTATCACTCCGATTTGCAAACGGATTTCACTGAAGCTGTAACTTTCATCCCAGAACATAGTTTAGGGGCCATTACCTCTTCAACTATAGTCATTTTTCTTTCGATTGCAAACGTAACCAGTTTTTCAATGGTGTAATGGTTTAACATAGAAAACTTACCGTTGGCTCTCGATTCTAATCTATCACTCCGATTTGCAAACGGATTTCACTGAAGCTGTAACTTTCATCCCAGAACATAGTTTAGGGGCCATTACCTCTTCAACTATAGTCATTTTTCTTTCGATTGCAAACGTAACCAGTTTTTCAATGGTGTAATGGTTTAACATAGAAAACTTACCGTTGGCTCTCGATTCTAATCTATCACTCCGATTTGCAAACGGATTTCACTGAAGCTGTAACTTTCATCCCAGAACATAGTTTAGGGGCCATTACCTCTTCAACTATAGTCATTTTTCTTTCGATTGCAAACGTAACCAGTTTTTCAATGGTGTAATGGTTTAACATAGAAAACTTACCGTTGGCTCTCGATTCTAATCTATCACTCCGATTTGCAAACGGATTTCACTGAAGCTGTAACTTTCATCCCAGAACATACTTTAGGGGCCATTACCTCTTCAACTATAGTCATTTTTCTTTCGATTGCAAACGTAACCAGTTTTTCAATGGTGTAATGGTTTAACATAGAAAACTTACCGTTGGCTCTCGATTCTAATCTATCACTCCGATTTGCAAACAGATCTCACTGAAGCTGTAACTTTCATCCCAGAACATAGTTTAGGGGCCATTACCTCTTCAACTATATTCATTTTTCTTTCGATTGCAAACGTAACCAGTTTTTCAATGGTGTAATGGTTTAACATAGAAAACTTACCGTTGGCTCTCGATTCTAATCTATCACTCCGATTTGCAAACGGATTTCACTGAAGCTGTAACTTTCATCCCAGAACATACTTTAGGGGCCATTACCTCTTCAACTATAGTCATTTTTCTTTCGATTGCAAACGTAACCAGTTTTTCAATGGTGTAATGGTTTAACATAGAAAACTTACCGTTGGCTCTCGATTCTAATCTATCACTCCGATTTGCAAACGGATTTCACTGAAGCTGTAACTTTCATCCCAGAACATAGTTTAGGGGCCATTACCTCTTCAACTATAGTCATTTTTCTTTCGATTGCAAACGTAACCAGTTTTTCAATGGTGTAATGGTTTAACATAGAAAACTTACCGTTGGCTCTCGATTCTAATCTATCACTCCGATTTGCAAACGGATTTCACTGAAGCTGTAACTTTCATCCCAGAACATAGTTTAGGGGCCATTACCTCTTCAACTATAGTCATTTTTCTTTCGATTGCAAACGTAACCAGTTTTTCAATGGTGTAATGGTTTAACATAGAAAACTTACCGTTGGCTCTCGATTCTAATCTATCACTCCGATTTGCAAACGGATTTCACTGAAGCTGTAACTTTCATCCCAGAACATAGTTTAGGGGCCATTACCTCTTCAGCTATAGTCATTTTTCTTTCGATTGCAAACGTAACCAGTTTTTCAATGGTGTAATGGTTTAACATAGAAAACTTACCGTTGGCTCTCGATTCTAATCTATCACTCCGATTTGCAAACGGATTTCACTGAAGCTGTAACTTTCATCCCAGAACATAGTTTAGGGGCCATTACCTCTTCAACTATAGTCATTTTTCTTTCGATTGCAAACGTAACCAGTTTTTCAATGGTGTAATGGTTTAACATAGAAAACTTACCGTTGGCTCTCGATTCTAATCTATCACTCCGATTTGCAAACGGATTTCACTGAAGCTGTAACTTTCATCCCAGAACATAGTTTAGGGGCCATTACCTCTTCAACTATAGTCATTTTTCTTTCGATTGCAAACGTAACCAGTTTTTCAATGGTGTAATGGTTTAACATAGAAAACTTACCGTTGGCTCTCGATTCTAATCTATCACTCCGATTTGCAAACGGATTTCACTGAAGCTGTAACTTTCATCCCAGAACATAGTTTAGGGGCCATTACCTCTTCAACTATAGTCATTTTTCTTTCGATTGCAAACGTAACCAGTTTTTCAATGGTGTAATGGTTTAACATAGAAAACTTACCGTTGGCTCTCGATTCTAATCTATCACTCCGATTTGCAAACGGATTTCACTGAAGCTGTAACTTTCATCCCAGAACATAGTTTAGGGGCCATTACCTCTTCAACTATAGTCATTTTTCTTTCGATTGCAAACGTAACCAGTTTTTCAATGGTGTAATGGTTTAACATAGAAAACTTACCGTTGGCTCTCGATTCTAATCTATCACTCCGATTTGCAAACGGATTTCACTGAAGCTGTAACTTTCATCCCAGAACATAGTTTAGGGGCCATTACCTCTTCAACTATAGTCATTTTTCTTTCGATTGCAAACGTAACCAGTTTTTCAATGGTGTAATTGTTTAACATAGAAAACTTACCGTTGGCTCTCGATTCTAATCTATCACTCCGATTTGCAAACGGATTTCACTGAAGCTGTAACTTTCATCCCAGAACATAGTTTAGGGGCCATTACCTCTTCAACTATAGTCATTTTTCTTTCGATTGCAAACGTAACCAGTTTTTCAATGGTGTAATGGTTTAACATAGAAAACTTACCGTTGGCTCTCGATTCTAATCTATCACTCCGATTTGCAAACGGATTTCACTGAAGCTGTAACTTTCATCCCAGAACATAGTTTAGGGGCCATTACCTCTTCAACTATAGTCATTTTTCTTTCGATTGCAAACGTAACCAGTTTTTCAATGGTGTAATGGTTTAACATAGAAAACTTACCGTTGGCTCTCGATTCTAATCTATCACTCCGATTTGCAAACGGATTTCACTGAAGCTGTAACTTTCATCCCAGAACATAGTTTAGGGGCCATTACCTCTTCAACTATAGTCATTTTTCTTTCGATTGCAAACGTAACCAGTTTTTCAATGGTGTAATGGTTTAACATAGAAAACTTACCGTTGGCTCTCGATTCTAATCTATCACTCCGATTTGCAAACGGATTTCACTGAAGCTGTAACTTTCATCCCAGAACATACTTTAGGGGCCATTACCTCTTCAACTATAGTCATTTTTCTTTCGATTGCAAACGTAACCAGTTTTTCAATGGTGTAATGGTTTAACATAGAAAACTTACCGTTGGCTCTCGATTCTAATCTATCACTCCGATTTGCAAACGGATTTCACTGAAGCTGTAACTTTCATCCCAGAACATAGTTTAGGGGCCATTACCTCTTCAACTATAGTCATTTTTCTTTCGATTGCAAACGTAACCAGTTTTTCAATGGTGTAATGGTTTAACATAGAAAACTTACCGTTGGCTCTCGATTCTAATCTATCACTCCAATTTGCAAACGGATTTCACTGAAGCTGTAACTTTCATCCCAGAACATAGTTTAGGGGCCATTACCTCTTCAACTATAGTCATTTTTCTTTCGATTGCAAACGTAAGCAGTTTTTCAATGGTGTAATGGTTTAACATAGAAAACTTACCGTTGGCTCTAGATTCTAATCTATCACTCCGATTTGCAAACGGATTTCACTGAAGCTGTAACTTTCATCCCAGAACATAGTTTAGGGGCCATTACTTCTTCAACTATAGTCATTTTTCTTTCAATTGCAAACGTAACCAGTTTTTCAATGGTGTAATGGTTTAACATAGAAAACTTACCGTTGGCTCTAGATTCTAATCTATCACTCCGATTTGCAAACAGATCTCACTGAAGCTGTAACTTTCATCCCAGAACATAGTTTAGGGGCCATTACCTCTTCAACTATATTCATTTTTCTTTCGATTGCAAACGTAACCAGTTTTTCAATGGTGTAATGGTTTAACATAGAAAACTTACCGTTGGCTCTCGATTCTAATCTATCACTCCGATTTGCAAACGGATTTCACTGAAGCTGTAACTTTCATCCCAGAACATACTTTAGGGGCCATTACCTCTTCAACTATAGTCATTTTTCTTTCGTTTCAAGGGTGTTTATTGTATGTAAGAAACAAGTTCACAAGGTAGCGTACAAACATTCTTAGTATATCCCCCATAGGGGAATTCTTAACAAATAGCAGTAATGGGTGAATATAAAAGTGAAACATTCTTATATAATTACGAACTTAATTTCTTACCTCCTATGTCATCTAGAGTAATCTAATAAATGAAAACAATAATCCCAAATAATTTTGTGTTTTTTTAGACTGAAAGGAAAAGGGGGAAAGAAGATGGAGAGAAAGATTGGGTAGGAAGGGTGGGTAGGGGAAGGAGGTGATACAAGAAAGGACCCATGAGTGGGGGTACCACAACATGCCAATGGGTACCCTTCAGGGGTTAAAAAGAGGAGAGGGGGAGAAAGAAAAGGGGAAAGAAGGAAGAAAGAATGGATGTCTACAGCGATGGAGTAAAACTCCTACACAGTTGCAGACATCTGTAGTGCTTATGAAGCTTAATCCGGTCCGCCCGCACCACTCCCCTCCCACTAATACATAGCTGTGACAACATTCACCCCACAAAAAATGTATATATGTCATAATGTAGACCCTGTGCCAAAAAGTTGTATTACAATGTTCACCTTAAAAAGAATGAAGAGTGTATTCGAGTCCCAAGTTATCCTGAAGTTCGATCCAAGGAGTCCAAGTTGCGAAGAAATAGTCCACCTTATCGTGGACTTTGGCAAGTATATGCTCAGACAACATCACTTTATTGAGCGCATCAAACACATGATTAGGATTGAGAGACCTGGCCTTCCAATTATAGGCGATATGTCTCCTCGCCAATGCCATAACATGGTGTAGAAGCTTATTCGCAATGTTGGAAAGATTACTGGGTCTATTACCCAGCAGGGCGACCGATGGATCGAGAGACAACTGTATATTAAATATGAGAGAGATGCGACCCCAAATAGTCCTCCAGAAAGCCTTGGCCCGTGGGCATTGCCACCACATGTGCCAGAGAGTTCCCTTCTGCCCGCAGCCTCTTGGGCACAGATCTGTTTGGTCAGGGCAAATTGCGTGCATTCTTGCTGGCGGGAAATAAACCCGGTGTAAAAGCTTTAAAGAAGTCTCTATCGAGGAATAGAAGAGACTGTTTTTGAGGAGTGTAGAGCAGCAGTGGCTCCATCTCTCCGCGGACATAGTTCTACCGGAATCGTGTTCCCAGGCAATCTGGAATTTAGTTTTCTCTTCGGTTACCTCTTTCTTTAACAGAATATAAATGTCTGAAATTAAACCCTTGTCTAGCGGACCGTTTCTGCATCTTATCTCGAATGGTGTGTACACCATCATTTCTTTGCTATTATCAATAGTGGCCAAGTACTTAAAGATTTGTGAGGCTCTCAGGTACTCTACCGGGGGCACATCTCTCTCAAAATAGAATTGACTCAAGTTCATCAATCGAAAAGCCTTCGTGTACTTTCCCAAAGAGACCAGCCCCTTTGCGATCCACCATCTATAAAGGTTAGGGCGTAACCCCGGGGGGAAGTCAGGACTCCCAATTATCTGAGACATTAGACTAGTTCTAAGTTTTAAGTTGTATATATACCTTAGTTTAATCCATAATCTGAGGGAATGGGCCAAAATAGGTGATGAGTTTTGGATGAGTTTTAATGGGATTTTAGATGCCCACATCAGACCCTGAGCTAGGAAAGGGGAGACCAGTGATGATTCCAGCTCTACCCACATAGGAGCCATGCTGCCATTGTTAACTAAAGCTAACTGTGCAAGCCTGGCTGCCCTATAGTAGTCCAGTAGTATAGGGAGGTTGAGGCCTCCTGATTCCTTGGGCTTGGCCAACGAAAGATATTTAATCTTGGCCTTTCTTTTGGACCAGATGAATTGATTGATTTGCTTTTGGAGTTTGGACAGGTGTGAGGTGTTAATTGGGATGGGAAGGACTCTGAACAAATACAGGATTCTTGGGAGTAGTGTCATTTTAATCGAATGTGTTTTACCTAATAGGGACAAAGGGAGTTTAGACCAATTATCTAGATCCGAGGATAGTTTCCTATATAGCGCAGGGAAGTTTACGTCATATAATTTGGTGGGATTCATTGGGAGGTTGATTCCCAGATATTTAATGTAATTGGGTTGGTATTGTAGGCCGAGAGAGACAGCTAGGTTCTTTACCTCGATTGGGGGTAACTGTGAGACCATGAGTTCAGATTTGTCTATGTTTAGGTTAAAACCCGAGTATTCAGAAAAGTCCCTGATTATTTGAAGGAGATTGGGGATGGAGGTATGTGCAGAGGATAAGGTCAGGAGGATGTCGTCTGCAAACATGTTGAGTTTGTAAGTCCTAGGTCCAATTTTTATGCCAAGAACTTCAGGTGATCTGCGAATTTTAGTAGCTAACGGCTCAATTACCAGGGCAAAAATGCCTGGGGAGAGCGGGCATCCCTGCCTCGTCCCTCTTAAGATAGGGAATCTAATCTGATTAATAGAGGGTAATTTTAAATAAGCAGAAGGGGCTGAATACAATGTTTTGATGGCATTGAGGAAATTGCCGGAGAAACCAAATCGTTGTAGGACTGAAAGCATATAAGGCCATTTTATGCTATCGAAAGCTTTCTCCATATCTAACGATAGTATAGCTAAGCTTTGTGATGTTTTAAGGCAATGATGTTGAATGTCAAGGACCTTTCTGATGTTATCGGGGGCTTGTCTATGAGGTATGAAACCTACCTGGTCCTTATTAATCAGGGCCGGTAGGACAGTGTTGAGTCTCACAGCTAGAATCGAGGTAAATAACTTATAATCTACTCCCAGTAACGCTATCGGCCTATAGTTCTTAGTCGATAATGGATCCCTTGGAGGCTTATGTATCATGCATATCGCAGAAGTTAGAAATTCTGGGGGCGGGGCTTTCCCTTTCATTAGAAAGTTATAAAACTTGAGAAGGTGGGGGCTCAGGATACTCTCGAATTTTTTATAGTAAAGAGCCGAGAGCCCGTCCGGACCTGGGGCTTTGGAGCGCTTAAGGTGTTTGATGGCCTTATGGAGCTCCTCCTCATTGATAGGAAAATTGAGTGTATTAGCTAGTTCTTGTGACAGTTTGAAACCTACGTTCTCCTTCAAGAACGCATCCTTCCTGTCAGATGCTGCGTCAGGGGAATCATCACTGTAGAGTTTTTTATAATAGTCCAGGAACGCCTGATAGATCCTTTCGGGATTAGATGTAATTTGACCTGATTTTTCCCTAATTCTAATGATTTTGTTTGTTATTTGTTTATTTCTCAATCTCCTGGCTAGCCATTTGTTTGGCTTATTCATTTGCTCATATGCCAGAGCCCCCGTCCATCTCATGGCCTTTTCTATTTCTGCATTTAAAATGGCATCTAGTTGTAATTGGGAGTCGAAAATTTGTTTTTGCAAATATCTTGACGGGTTATTCTGGTTGACCCCATGTAACACAGTTATTTTACGTTCTAGATTGGAGACAATTATCCCTCTATCTCTCTTTGCTTTAGCTGCATTCTTCATTATTACTCCCCTGACCACTGTCTTATGGGCCATCCAACATATCCCTTCATCGACATCTTCCGTCGCGTTTTCACGGAAATAGTCCGTTAAGCAGGACTCTACATTAGAGCAAATAGTTGGGTTTATTAATAGAGATTCATTGAGTCTCCATTGAGACCGTAATGATTTGGGGATTGGGGATGTAAGGGCCGTGAGTACGAAATCGTGGTCTGACCAGGGGCAAACCACATGTCTTGAGTAAGCTAAAGAAGCAGCGCAGTGAGTGGGGATAAGTATTAAATCTATCCTTGAATAGGAGTTATGTGGGGCTGAAAAGAAGGAATATCCTCTCTTTCCCCCATTGTGTTCCCTCCAGGAATCTAACAGTGAATGTGTCTTGAACAGGTCCTGAAACATGTCCTGATTCTTTTTTATAATCGATTTTCTGGGCAAGTGCGTTCTGTCGATATTATCATTCGGTGTGGTGTTGAAATCGCCCGCCCATATTAAACTGTCAAATTTGAGCGTTAGCAAAATATTGGAAATTTTGTTGATCACTGAGTTAGCAGTATCAGGAGGGGCGTATATATTAACAACACATAATGTTTTGCCTTCATATAATCCAATTATGATTGAGTAAGTACCTGATTCGTCTTCCTGGTGGGAAGTAATCTCAATGGGGAAGTGATCTGAGAATAATGTGATGACTCCTCTGCTTCTTTTCTTAAAGGAAGACATGTAGAATCTCCCGTAGTGTTTGTGGAACTGTTTCGGGTAGTTGAGAGGGGAAAAGTGTGTTTCCTGTATACACAGGATGTCCGGGGCATGCTTGGCGTATCCTTTAAAGGCCTTATTCCGTTTGGCTGGGGAATTCAAACCTTTGGCATTATGGGTCATAACATTAATTGTCTTGAATGTAGGGGGTGGGTGTACTATCATGAGACAATGCAGAGGGGGGAGAGAACCTGCGGACCGGAGAAAATTTTGCGTATACTATGAGATACTGGAGGACATACCCGCCCCTAACCAGGGCAAGCATCTCCAAAACATATATGGAATAGTTGCACACATAAAGTGTGGCATAATTGGACACGTGGGTGGCCAAAAATAATATACCTATCAGCCACCAAACACTGTCCATTGGGGGTACACCGAGACCTGTGAGGCCTGCCGCCTATGTGTATAATTGAAACATCACAAAGTAGGTGGACAGACCTGGGATTAGTTAAACTAAGAACATTGAACTAACTTATAACTAATATAAACATTTCACGTTTGCCAGTGGAATACAGTATAACATAACTTTAGAGTCCACAGTCTTAATACCTGTATTGAAGTAATGTTCTTGAAGTAGGAGAAGAAAAGTGGAGCATAGTGTGATGCATAAGGTGCAATCACAAGTTCTGGGGCGGGCCGACATCATAAAGCAGCCCGCTCCCGCACAGTCCCCACCAAAATAGATATACGGTCTATTGACCTAAATATGGGAAAACAAAACTTCGAGTGGGCTGACATCATAAAGCAGCCCACTCTCGCTGTGGCCTCCTCGAAAGGCTTCCGTGATCTAGTCGCAATGTTAGAATCTTGAAAGATGGAATTTCAAAGATGTGTTACCATCCGAGTTTAGGATATTTTTAGATACCTGATGACTTGATGTAAGCCTTCTCTTCAATCGGCCAAGGACCGGTATTGCAGCCTAGGCCGTTCTGTGGAGGACCTTTGAGCTGGAGATTCCTCTCGCGGCGGGGTATTTCTAGAGGAAGACCAGTTCCTATTTCTTCGTGTTTCTCTCCTCGGTTTTGGTGCCAATCCCTCTTGTTGCTGGTTCGGGTCAGGGATGGTGAATGGGATTCCAGCCTCTGTTAGTGCATCTTCAGCACCCTCTGGGGTCTTGCATACGTACTGCTTGTTATTTTTCTTGAAAATGAGGGCAAACGGGAAGCCCCATTTGTATCGAATGGAAGCTTGCTGGAGAGCAGTAGTAAAGGGTTTCATGTTCCTCCTCTTTTGAATCGTGATGGGTGCCAGATCCGCAAATAGCTGGACTGATTGCGGCATGCCGGGCAAGGTTTGGAGACCTCTTGCTTCAAACAGAATCTTGTCTCTAACGTCCTCTGTGCATAGTTTAGCTATGATATCTCGAGGTAGGGCTGTATTACGAGGTCGGACTAGGGCTCTATGAATCCTGATGACCCTAAGGCTTGATGGTTCAAGTTGGGGCAATAGGGCCTGGAATAAATTGGCCGCCATTGCATCTAAGTCCTCGACAGTTTCTGGCACACCACGAATTCTCACATTTGCCCTCCTGCTCCTATTTTCCAGATCCTCAAGTTTGTCTTCCACTGCGTCTAAACGGTCGTCGTGTTGTTCGATTGTCGCCGAATTCGCATTAGTGACCATCACTATATCGTCTGCTTGGGTTTCCAGAGAGGTCACCCGTGCTCCCATGTCCCCGATCTGGTCCGAAAGTTCTGTGACCGCAATCTTGAGTTCCGCTTTAAGCTCAGCTCGGAAGATGTTAGTAATGGTCGTCAAGAGATGCTCAGCAGACATTCCTGCTATCTAGACTCCTAGACTATGGTCTGGAGAGTCTGTAGAATCGATTGGCCAATCGCTGATGGAATCTGATCTTGCGGCTCTTTGTACGCGCGGGGCACTCTGGGCGTATTCCTCTGGTGATGCGGCCATTTGTACGCCTGATCTGGTGGTATAGTCATCTGGTGATGTGGACGCATGTACGCCTTGTGTATGGGGATATGCGTCAGATGATGCGACCATTTTTCCGCCTGGAGTATGGGCATATGCGTCCAATGATGCGGCCGCTTGTACGCCTGGTGAATGGGTTTCTGCGTCAGATGATGCGGCCGTTTTTGATGTGTGCCCTTTTGTATCTGTGGATGCGGCTGTTTGTGCGCATGCGGGCGGTGACGCGTCTGCCGGAAGTACGCATGGCTGCATGTTCAACGCGTATTTTTGTACGCGTTGAGCGGCGCCGCTGGCGTGACCAGGAAGAGGGGAATCTGGGGGTCCCGCTTGGTTCTGGGGGGGTGTCATACCTCCGTCCAGGGTGCGGCAGGCGGCCAGAACAGGTGTGGGTGGTTTTCCAGACCCAGTCTTCTCTCTATCAGCCTGGGAATGTCTGGGGCCTTCTTCCTTGGCGGCGGCCATCTTGGAAAATTTCCTGGTGAAACGAAGAGGAGATCTCAGGGGGATGTAGCTTGATCTGCTCCTGATAGGGTAAAACCGAGGAGATCTCTGCATAGCCTGGATCTTTAGCTGTCGGATGATATATAATATGTCCAAATCTGTCCGTTCTGAAGGCGGCAATCTAGCTCACAGTGCAGAGCTCACAGATCCAGCTTCTGTCCTGTGGCACTGCTCAACAGCGCCCCCGTCATTTTTCTTTCGATTGCAAACGTAACCAGTTTTTCAATGGTGTAATGGTTTAACATAGAAAACTTACCGTTGGCTCTCGATTCTAATCTATCACTCCGATTTGCAAACGGATTTCACTGAAGCTGTAACTTTCATCCCAGAACATAGTTTAGGGGCCATTACTTCTTCAACTATAGTCATTTTTCTTTCGATTGCAAACGTAAGCAGTTTTTCAATGGTGTAATGGTTTAACATAGAAAACTTACCGTTGGCTCTAGATTCTAATCTATCACTCCGATTTGCAAACGGATTTCACTGAAGCTGTAACTTTCATCCCAGAACATAGTTTAGGGGCCATTACTTCTTCAACTATAGTCATTTTTCTTTCAATTGCAAACGTAACCAGTTTTTCAATGGTGTAATGGTTTAACATAGAAAACTTACCGTTGGCTCTAGATTCTAATCTATCACTCCGATTTGCAAACAGATCTCACTGAAGCTGTAACTTTCATCCCAGAACATAGTTTAGGGGCCATTACCTCTTCAACTATATTCATTTTTCTTTCGATTGCAAACGTAACCAGTTTTTCAATGGTGTAATGGTTTAACATAGAAAACTTACCGTTGGCTCTCGATTCTAATCTATCACTCCGATTTGCAAACGGATTTCACTGAAGCTGTAACTTTCATCCCAGAACATAGTTTAGGGGCCATTACCTCTTCAACTATAGTCATTTTTCTTTCGATTGCAAACGTAACCAGTTTTTCAATGGTGTAATGGTTTAACATAGAAAACTTACCGTTGGCTCTCGATTCTAATCTATCACTCCGATTTGCAAACGGATTTCACTGAAGCTGTAACTTTCATCCCAGAACATAGTTTAGGGGCCATTACCTCTTCAACTATAGTCATTTTTCTTTCGATTGCAAACGTAACCAGTTTTTCAATGGTGTAATGGTTTAACATAGAAAACTTACCGTTGGCTCTCGATTCTAATCTATCACTCCGATTTGCAAACGGATTTCACTGAAGCTGTAACTTTCATCCCAGAACATAGTTTAGGGGCCATTACCTCTTCAACTATAGTCATTTTTCTTTCGATTGCAAACGTAACCAGTTTTTCAATGGTGTAATGGTTTAACATAGAAAACTTACCGTTGGCTCTCGATTCTAATCTATCACTCCGATTTGCAAACGGATTTCACTGAAGCTGTAACTTTCATCCCAGAACATAGTTTAGGGGCCATTACCTCTTCAACTATAGTCATTTTTCTTTCGATTGCAAACGTAACCAGTTTTTCAATGGTGTAATGGTTTAACATAGAAAACTTACCGTTGGCTCTCGATTCTAATCTATCACTCCGATTTGCAAACGGATTTCACTGAAGCTGTAACTTTCATCCCAGAACATAGTTTAGGGGCCATTACCTCTTCAACTATAGTCATTTTTCTTTCGATTGCAAACGTAACCAGTTTTTCAATGGTGTAATGGTTTAACATAGAAAACTTACCGCTGGCTCTCGATTCTAATCTATCACTCCGATTTGCAAACGGATTTCACTGAAGCTGTAACTTTCATCCCAGAACATAGTTTAGGGGCCATTACCTCTTCAACTATAGTCATTTTTCTTTCGATTGCAAACGTAACCAGTTTTTCAATGGTGTAATGGTTTAACATAGAAAACTTACCGTTGGCTCTCGATTCTAATCTATCACTCCGATTTGCAAACGGATTTCACTGAAGCTGTAACTTTCATCCCAGAACATAGTTTAGGGGCCATTACCTCTTCAACTATAGTCATTTTTCTTTCGATTGCAAACGTAACCAGTTTTTCAATGGTGTAATGGTTTAACATAGAAAACTTACCGTTGGCTCTCGATTCTAATCTATCACTCCGATTTGCAAACGGATTTCACTGAAGCTGTAACTTTCATCCCAGAACATAGTTTAGGGGTCATTACCTCTTCAACTATAGTCATTTTTCTTTCGATTGCAAACGTAACCAGTTTTTCAATGGTGTAATGGTTTAACATAGAAAACTTACCGTTGGCTCTCGATTCTAATCTATCACTCCGATTTGCAAACGGATTTCACTGAAGCTGTAACTTTCATCCCAGAACATAGTTTAGGGGCCATTACCTCTTCAACTATAGTCATTTTTCTTTCGATTGCAAACGTAACCAGTTTTTCAATGGT
Source organism: Hyperolius riggenbachi (assembly GCF_040937935.1). NCBI lineage: Eukaryota > Metazoa > Chordata > Amphibia > Anura > Hyperoliidae > Hyperolius > Hyperolius riggenbachi. Next base: position 235,117 of record NW_027152401.1, on the reverse strand, counting down.
GTAATGGTTTAACATAGAAAACTTACCGTTGGCTCTCGATTCTAATCTATCACTCCGATTTGCAAACGGATTTCACTGAAGCTGTAACTTTCATCCCAGAACATAGTTTAGGGGCCATTACCTCTTCAACTATAGTCATTTTTCTTTCGATTGCAAACGTAACCAGTTTTTCAATGGTGTAATGGTTTAACATAGAAAACTTACCGTTGGCTCTCGATTCTAATCTATCACTCCGATTTGCAAACGGATTTCACTGAAGCTGTAACTTTCATCCCAGAACATAGTTTAGGGGCCATTACCTCTTCAACTATAGTCATTTTTCTTTCGATTGCAAACGTAACCAGTTTTTCAATGGTGTAATGGTTTAACATAGAAAACTTACCGTTGGCTCTCGATTCTAATCTATCACTCCGATTTGCAAACGGATTTCACTGAAGCTGTAACTTTCATCCCAGAACATAGTTTAGGGGCCATTACCTCTTCAACTATAGTCATTTTTCTTTCGATTGCAAACGTAACCAGTTTTTCAATGGTGTAATGGTTTAACATAGAAAACTTACCGTTGGCTCTCGATTCTAATCTATCACTCCGATTTGCAAACGGATTTCACTGAAGCTGTAACTTTCATCCCAGAACATAGTTTAGGGGCCATTACCTCTTCAACTATAGTCATTTTTCTTTCGATTGCAAACGTAACCAGTTTTTCAATGGTGTAATGGTTTAACATAGAAAACTTACCGCTGGCTCTCGATTCTAATCTATCACTCCGATTTGCAAACGGATTTCACTGAAGCTGTAACTTTCATCCCAGAACATAGTTTAGGGGCCATTACCTCTTCAACTATAGTCATTTTTCTTTCGATTGCAAACGTAACCAGTTTTTCAATGGTGTAATGGTTTAACATAGAAAACTTACCGTTGGCTCTCGATTCTAATCTATCACTCCGATTTGCAAACGGATTTCACTGAAGCTGTAACTTTCATCCCAGAACATAGTTTAGGGGCCATTACCTCTTCAACTATAGTCATTTTTCTTTCGATTGCAAACGTAACCAGTTTTTCAATGGTGTAATGGTTTAACATAGAAAACTTACCGTTGGCTCTCGATTCTAATCTATCACTCCGATTTGCAAACGGATTTCACTGAAGCTGTAACTTTCATCCCAGAACATAGTTTAGGGGCCATTACCTCTTCAACTATAGTCATTTTTCTTTCGATTGCAAACGTAACCAGTTTTTCAATGGTGTAATGGTTTATAGAAAACTTACCGTTGGCTCTCGATTCTAATCTATCACTCCGATTTGCAAACGGATTTCACTGAAGCTGTAACTTTCATCCCAGAACATAGTTTAGGGGCCATTACCTCTTCAACTATAGTCATTTTTCTTTCGATTGCAAACGTAACCAGTTTTTCAATGGTGTAATGGTTTAACATAGAAAACTTACCGTTGGCTCTCGATTCTAATCTATCACTCCGATTTGCAAACGGATTTCACTGAAGCTGTAACTTTCATCCCAGAACATAGTTTAGGGGCCATTACCTCTTCAACTATAGTCATTTTTCTTTCGATTGCAAACGTAACCAGTTTTTCAATGGTGTAATGGTTTAACATAGAAAACTTACCGTTGGCTCTCGATTCTAATCTATCACTCCGATTTGCAAACGGATGTCACTGAAGCTGTAACTTTCATCCCAGAACATAGTTTAGGGGCCATTACCTCTTCAACTATAGTCATTCTTCTTTCGATTGCAAACGTAACCAGTTTTTCAATGGTGTAATGGTTTAACATAGAAAACTTACCGTTGGCTCTCGATTCTAATCTATCACTCCGATTTGCAAACGGATTTCACTGAAGCTGTAACTTTCATCCCAGAACATAGTTTAGGGGCCATTACCTCTTCAACTATAGTCATTTTTCTTTCGATTGCAAACGTAACCAGTTTCTCAATGGTGTAATGGTTTAACATAGAAAACTTACCGTTGGCTCTCGATTCTAATCTATCACTCCGATTTGCAAACGGATTTCACTGAAGCTGTAACTTTCATCCCAGAACATACTTTAGGGGCCATTACCTCTTCAACTATAGTCATTTTTCTTTCGATTGCAAACGTAACCAGTTTTTCAATGGTGTAATGGTTTAACATAGAAAACTTACCGTTGGCTCTCGATTCTAATCTATCACTCCGATTTGCAAACGGATTTCACTGAAGCTGTAACTTTCATCCCAGAACATAGTTTAGGGGCCATTACCTCTTCAACTATAGTCATTTTTCTTTCGATTGCAAACGTAACCAGTTTTTCAATGGTGTAATGGTTTAACATAGAAAACTTACCGTTGGCTCTCGATTCTAATCTATCACTCCGATTTGCAAACGGATTTCACTGAAGCTGTAACTTTCATCCCAGAACATAGTTTAGGGGCCATTACCTCTTCAACTATAGTCATTTTTCTTTCGATTGCAAACGTAACCAGTTTTTCAATGGTGTAATGGTTTAACATAGAAAACTTACCGTTGGCTCTCGATTCTAATCTATCACTCCGATTTGCAAACGGATTTCACTGAAGCTGTAACTTTCATCCCAGAACATAGTTTAGGGGCCATTACCTCTTCAACTATAGTCATTTTTCTTTCGATTGCAAACGTAACCAGTTTTTCAATGGTGTAATGGTTTAACATAGAAAACTTACCGTTGGCTCTCGATTCTAATCTATCACTCCGATTTGCAAACGGATTTCACTGAAGCTGTAACTTTCATCCCAGAACATAGTTTAGGGGCCATTACCTCTTCAACTATAGTCATTTTTCTTTCGATTGCAAACGTAACCAGTTTTTCAATGGTGTAATGGTTTAACATAGAAAACTTACCGTTGGCTCTCGATTCTAATCTATCACTCCGATTTGCAAACGGATTTCACTGAAGCTGTAACTTTCATCCCAGAACATAGTTTAGGGGCCATTACTTCTTCAACTATAGTCATTTTTCTTTCGATTGCAAACGTAAGCAGTTTTTCAATGGTGTAATGGTTTAACATAGAAAACTTACCGTTGGCTCTAGATTCTAATCTATCACTCCGATTTGCAAACGGATTTCACTGAAGCTGTAACTTTCATCCCAGAACATAGTTTAGGGGCCATTACTTCTTCAACTATAGTCATTTTTCTTTCGATTGCAAACGTAACCAGTTTTTCAATGGTGTAATGGTTTAACATAGAAAACTTACCGTTGGCTCTAGATTCTAATCTATCACTCCGATTTGCAAACGGATTTCACTGAAGCTGTAACTTTCATCCCAGAACATAGTTTAGGGGCCATTACTTCTTCAACTATAGTCATTTTTCTTTCAATTGCAAACGTAACCAGTTTTTCAATGGTGTAATGGTTTAACATAGAAAACTTACCGTTGGCTCTCGATTCTAATCTATCACTCCGATTTGCAAACGGATTTCACTGAAGCTGTAACTTTCATCCCAGAACATAGTTTAGGGGCCATTACCTCTTCAACTATAGTCATTTTTCTTTCGTTTCAAGGGTTTTTATTGAAGATAACACAAATATACAGAGATTATGACAATGATCCCCACACATGGGGATAAGCTAGAAGAAACATCATCAAATATTTTTCATAATTAGGTGGTCATAATCATTCTTCTCAAAGTTATAAATAAAGTAACCACTAGATCACAATTGCCATACAGTGGGGGAGGGGGGGAAGTAAGGAAAAAGCAAGGATTGAGAGGGGAGGGTAGGGGATCAGGGATGGGATAACAAGGAATGGTCCATGAGTGGGTGTACCACAGCATGCCAATGGACCAATCCAAGGGATTAAGTAGGAAAAGTGAGGGAGAAGGAAGGGAAATGAACGGTGAGAATTACGCTTCAGATCTCTACCACCATTTCTTTCAATGATACCGAAAGGAACCAAACCCATCCCGCGCCTTCAGAGCCAACTCGTATTTCAGGGCAGTGTATAATGTCAGGGGTATTAGAATGTGTGGAGGGTATATCTGAGACCTTGATTGTCTTGATACTGTATCCATGGATCCCATATTTTGAAGAAATTTTCTAACCTGTCAAAAATTTTAGCTCTGATGTGCTCCGAGAGCATTGTTTTGTTTAGGTCTCTGAACATATCGTCCACGGACAGAAGGGGTTGTCTCCAGTGGGAGGCAATGTGCCTTTTGGCTTGTGCCATCACGAATTGGATAAGCTTATGGGCTGGGTGCAACACTGATTCAGGCCTATTCCCTAAAAGGGCCACCGATGGGTCCATGGGGATTTGCTTGCCCAACATTAGAGATAATTTGTTCCATATTGCTTTCCAATAATGTTGAACTGTCGGGCAATCCCACCATATATGCCATAGGTCTCCCCTCATATGGCAGTTTCTAAAACAGAGGTCAGAAGAGTCATGATAAAATAGGCTTAGCCTTGAAGGCGTAAAGTATATTCTATGGAACAATTTTAGAGACGTTTCAATGGATGAAAAGAATAATGACCCTCTCGTAAGGGTTGAGCAACAGTGGGCCCATCTTGCTTCAGAGAGAGTAATGTTGCAATCCCGCTCCCAGCTTTCATGAACTTTTAGTTTAGGAGTCATAACTGTATGGCACATTGTCAAATATAGGTCTGAAATAAGACCCTTTTCCATAGCATAATTTTTGCATTTGACTTCAAACGGAGTATATATCAGGATCTCTCCCCCACTATCTAAGGATTGCAAGTATTTAAATATCACAGCCAGGTTATCCATCTCCTCATATGGGACATTTTTATCTTTACTGAATTGGGCAGGTGAAGCTAGTTTAAAGTGAGACATATATTTGCCAAGCGTGAGGTAGCCCCTCGAGATCCACCATGCAAATCTGTGAGTTTGAAGGCCTCCTGGGAAATCAGGATTTCTAAATATGTTCGTCAAGCATGAAATTGGAGACTGTAAAGCATGGGAAAATCTTAGCTTAGACCACAAGCCCAAGGAGTGCGCAGCAACCGGGGCCTTTTTTCTAATTTTAGTAGTGTGGATCACTTTAGACCACATCAGGCCTGTGAGGGATGCAGGATTGAGAAGCCCTGATTCCAATTCTACCCAGATGGGCACATTAGATGTCGAATTTGCTGCCGCTAGCTGTGTCAGCTGAGCAGCATAATAATAATTTAGAAGGATTGGGGCATTCAGACCTCCCATGTCTCTAGGCCTTGCCAGAGTGGCATATTTGATACGTGCCTTGCGCTTTCGCCAGATGAATTGCTGGATTTGTTTTTGGAGTCTTCCCAATGCTCCTTTCTTGATTTGAACAGGCAAGACCCGGAATAGATATAGAATGCGCGGTAGTAATGTCATTCTCACTGAGGTCACCCTTCCCAAAAGGGAAATTGGATAATTATTCCAGGTATCTAGGTCATTGCCCAATTTTCGTAGCATTGAGGGATAGTTTTGTTCGTATAGCTTAGAAGGATCTATCGTTAAATTTATACCCAGATATTTTACATATCTCGGTTGGTACTGTAGACCAAAGGAGCGTGCCATCTCCTGACCTGCCTTAATGGTAGTGTTCGATAACATCAGCTCGGACTTTTCTAAATTTAGTTTGAAGCCTGAAAACAATGAGAATTCATCTATCACCTTCAAGAGGGCCGGTATAGATGTTTGAGGGGATGACAGTGTCAGCAGGATGTCGTCCGCAAACAAGGATAGTTTATACTCTTTTGCACCTATAGTGACTCCTTGTATATCAGGAGTTCGTCTAATCATTTCAGCAAGGGGTTCAATCATTAAGGCGAATATCGCCGGTGATAGAGGACACCCCTGTCTAGTCCCCCTTTCAATTGGGAACGACACCCCGCTGACTGCCGGCATTTTGAGGTAAGCAGTGGGAGATGAATAAAGGGCTCTTATAGCGTTCAAATAGTTGCCAGTAAATCCATACTTTTGAAGGACCGAGATCATTGCAAACGTAACCAGTTTTTCAATGGTGTAATGGTTTAACATAGAAAACTTACCGTTGGCTCTCGATTCTAATCTATCACTCCGATTTGCAAACGGATTTCACTGAAGCTGTAACTTTCATCCCAGAACATAGTTTAGGGGCCATTACCTCTTCAACTATAGTCATTTTTCTTTCGATTGCAAACGTAACCAGTTTTTCAATGGTGTAATGGTTTAACATAGAAAACTTACCGTTGGCTCTCGATTCTAATCTATCACTCCGATTTGCAAACGGATTTCACTGAAGCTGTAACTTTCATCCCAGAACATAGTTTAGGGGCCATTACCTCTTCAACTATAGTCATTTTTCTTTCGATTGCAAACGTAACCAGTTTTTCAATGGTGTAATGGTTTAACATAGAAAACTTACCGTTGGCTCTCGATTCTAATCTATCACTCCGATTTGCAAACAGATCTCACTGAAGCTGTAACTTTCATCCCAGAACATAGTTTAGGGGCCATTACCTCTTCAACTATATTCATTTTTCTTTCGATTGCAAACGTAACCAGTTTTTCAATGGTGTAATGGTTTAACATAGAAAACTTACCGTTGGCTCTCGATTCTAATCTATCACTCCGATTTGCAAACGGATTTCACTGAAGCTGTAACTTTCATCCCAGAACATACTTTAGGGGCCATTACCTCTTCAACTATAGTCATTTTTCTTTCGATTGCAAACGTAACCAGTTTTTCAATGGTGTAATGGTTTAACATAGAAAACTTACCGTTGGCTCTCGATTCTAATCTATCACTCCGATTTGCAAACGGATTTCACTGAAGCTGTAACTTTCATCCCAGAACATAGTTTAGGGGCCATTACCTCTTCAACTATAGTCATTTTTCTTTCGATTGCAAACGTAACCAGTTTTTCAATGGTGTAATGGTTTAACATAGAAAACTTACCGTTGGCTCTCGATTCTAATCTATCACTCCGATTTGCAAACGGATTTCACTGAAGCTGTAACTTTCATCCCAGAACATAGTTTAGGGGCCATTACCTCTTCAACTATAGTCATTTTTCTTTCGATTGCAAACGTAACCAGTTTTTCAATGGTGTAATGGTTTAACATAGAAAACTTACCGTTGGCTCTCGATTCTAATCTATCACTCCGATTTGCAAACGGATTTCACTGAAGCTGTAACTTTCATCCCAGAACATAGTTTAGGGGCCATTACCTCTTCAACTATAGTCATTTTTCTTTCGATTGCAAACGTAACCAGTTTTTCAATGGTGTAATGGTTTAACATAGAAAACTTACCGTTGGCTCTCGATTCTAATCTATCACTCCGATTTGCAAACGGATTTCACTGAAGCTGTAACTTTCATCCCAGAACATAGTTTAGGGGCCATTACCTCTTCAACTATAGTCATTTTTCTTTCGATTGCAAACGTAACCAGTTTTTCAATGGTGTAATGGTTTAACATAGAAAACTTACCGTTGGCTCTCGATTCTAATCTATCACTCCGATTTGCAAACGGATTTCACTGAAGCTGTAACTTTCATCCCAGAACATAGTTTAGGGGCCATTACCTCTTCAACTATAGTCATTTTTCTTTCGATTGCAAACGTAACCAGTTTTTCAATGGTGTAATGGTTTAACATAGAAAACTTACCGTTGGCTCTCGATTCTAATCTATCACTCCGATTTGCAAACGGATTTCACTGAAGCTGTAACTTTCATCCCAGAACATAGTTTAGGGGCCATTACCTCTTCAACTATAGTCATTTTTCTTTCGATTGCAAACGTAACCAGTTTTTCAATGGTGTAATGGTTTAACATAGAAAACTTACCGTTGGCTCTCGATTCTAATCTATCACTCCGATTTGCAAACGGATTTCACTGAAGCTGTAACTTTCATCCCAGAACATAGTTTAGGGGCCATTACCTCTTCAACTATAGTCATTTTTCTTTCGATTGCAAACGTAACCAGTTTTTCAATGGTGTAATGGTTTAACATAGAAAACTTACCGTTGGCTCTCGATTCTAATCTATCACTCCGATTTGCAAACGGATTTCACTGAAGCTGTAACTTTCATCCCAGAACATAGTTTAGGGGCCATTACCTCTTCAACTATAGTCATTTTTCTTTCGATTGCAAACGTAACCAGTTTTTCAATGGTGTAATGGTTTAACATAGAAAACTTACCGTTGGCTCTCGATTCTAATCTATCACTCCGATTTGCAAACGGATTTCACTGAAGCTGTAACTTTCATCCCAGAACATAGTTTAGGGGCCATTACCTCTTCAACTATAGTCATTTTTCTTTCGATTGCAAACGTAACCAGTTTTTCAATGGTGTAATGGTTTAACATAGAAAACTTACCGTTGGCTCTCGATTCTAATCTATCACTCCGATTTGCAAACGGATTTCACTGAAGCTGTAACTTTCATCCCAGAACATAGTTTAGGGGCCATTACCTCTTCAACTATAGTCATTTTTCTTTCGATTGCAAACGTAACCAGTTTTTCAATGGTGTAATGGTTTAACATAGAAAACTTACCGTTGGCTCTCGATTCTAATCTATCACTCCGATTTGCAAACGGATTTCACTGAAGCTGTAACTTTCATCCCAGAACATAGTTTAGGGGCCATTACCTCTTCAACTATAGTCATTTTTCTTTCGATTGCAAACGTAACCAGTTTTTCAATGGTGTAATGGTTTAACATAGAAAACTTACCGTTGGCTCTCGATTCTAATCTATCACTCCGATTTGCAAACGGATTTCACTGAAGCTGTAACTTTCATCCCAGAACATAGTTTAGGGGCCATTACCTCTTCAACTATAGTCATTTTTCTTTCGATTGCAAACGTAACCAGTTTTTCAATGGTGTAATGGTTTAACATAGAAAACTTACCGTTGGCTCTCGATTCTAATCTATCACTCCGATTTGCAAACGGATTTCACTGAAGCTGTAACTTTCATCCCAGAACATAGTTTAGGGGCCATTACCTCTTCAACTATAGTCATTTTTCTTTCGATTGCAAACATAACCAGTTTTTCAATGGTGTAATGGTTTAACATAGAAAACTTACCGTTGGCTCTCGATTCTAATCTATCACTCCGATTTGCAAACGGATTTCACTGAAGCTGTAACTTTCATCCCAGAACATAGTTTAGGGGCCATTACCTCTTCAACTATAGTCATTTTTCTTTCGATTGCAAACGTAACCAGTTTTTCAATGGTGTAATGGTTTAACATAGAAAACTTACCGTTGGCTCTCGATTCTAATCTATCACTCCGATTTGCAAACGGATTTCACTGAAGCTGTAACTTTCATCCCAGAACATAGTTTAGGGGCCATTACCTCTTCAACTATAGTCATTTTTCTTTCGATTGCAAACGTAACCAGTTTTTCAATGGTGTAATGGTTTAACATAGAAAACTTACCGTTGGCTCTCGATTCTAATCTATCACTCCGATTTGCAAACGGATTTCACTGAAGCTGTAACTTTCATCCCAGAACATAGTTTAGGGGCCATTACCTCTTCAACTATAGTCATTTTTCTTTCGATTGCAAACGTAACCAGTTTTTCAATGGTGTAATGGTTTAACATAGAAAACTTACCGTTGGCTCTCGATTCTAATCTATCACTCCGATTTGCAAACGGATTTCACTGAAGCTGTAACTTTCATCCCAGAACATAGTTTAGGGGCCATTACCTCTTCAACTATAGTCATTTTTCTTTCGATTGCAAACGTAACCAGTTTTTCAATGGTGTAATGGTTTAACATAGAAAACTTACCGTTGGCTCTCGATTCTAATCTATCACTCCGATTTGCAAACGGATTTCACTGAAGCTGTAACTTTCATCCCAGAACATAGTTTAGGGGCCATTACCTCTTCAACTATAGTCATTTTTCTTTCGATTGCAAACGTAACCAGTTTTTCAATGGTGTAATGGTTTAACATAGAAAACTTACCGTTGGCTCTCGATTCTAATCTATCACTCCGATTTGCAAACGGATTTCACTGAAGCTGTAACTTTCATCCCAGAACATAGTTTAGGGGCCATTACCTCTTCAACTATAGTCATTTTTCTTTCGATTGCAAACGTAACCAGTTTTTCAATGGTGTAATGGTTTAACATAGAAAACTTACCGTTGGCTCTCGATTCTAATCTATCACTCCGATTTGCAAACGGATTTCACTGAAGCTGTAACTTTCATCCCAGAACATAGTTTAGGGGCCATTACCTCTTCAACTATAGTCATTTTTCTTTCGATTGCAAACGTAACCAGTTTTTCAATGGTGTAATGGTTTAACATAGAAAACTTACCGTTGGCTCTCGATTCTAATCTATCACTCCGATTTGCAAACGGATTTCACTGAAGCTGTAACTTTCATCCCAGAACATAGTTTAGGGGCCATTACCTCTTCAACTATAGTCATTTTTCTTTCGATTGCAAACGTAACCAGTTTTTCAATGGTGTAATGGTTTAACATAGAAAACTTACCGTTGGCTCTCGATTCTAATCTATCACTCCGATTTGCAAACGGATTTCACTGAAGCTGTAACTTTCATCCCAGAACATAGTTTAGGGGCCATTACTTCTTCAACTATAGTCATTTTTCTTTCGATTGCAAACGTAAGCAGTTTTTCAATGGTGTAATGGTTTAACATAGAAAACTTACCGTTGGCTCTCGATTCTAATCTATCACTCCGATTTGCAAACGGATTTCACTGAAGCTGTAACTTTCATCCCAGAACATAGTTTAGGGGCCATTACCTCTTCAACTATAGTCATTTTTCTTTCGATTGCAAACGTAACCAGTTTTTCAATGGTGTAATGGTTTAACATAGAAAACTTACCGTTGGCTCTCGATTCTAATCTATCACTCCGATTTGCAAACGGATTTCACTGAAGCTGTAACTTTCATCCCAGAACATAGTTTAGGGGCCATTACCTCTTCAACTATAGTCATTTTTCTTTCGATTGCAAACGTAACCAGTTTTTCAATGGTGTAATGGTTTAACATAGAAAACTTACCGTTGGCTCTCGATTCTAATCTATCACTCCGATTTGCAAACGGATTTCACTGAAGCTGTAACTTTCATCCCAGAACATAGTTTAGGGGCCATTACCTCTTCAACTATAGTCATTTTTCTTTCGATTGCAAACGTAACCAGTTTTTCAATGGTGTAATGGTTTAACATAGAAAACTTACCGTTGGCTCTCGATTCTAATCTATCACTCCGATTTGCAAACGGATTTCACTGAAGCTGTAACTTTCATCCCAGAACATAGTTTAGGGGCCATTACCTCTTCAACTATAGTAATTTTTCTTTCGATTGCAAACGTAACCAGTTTTTCAATGGTGTAATGGTTTAACATAGAAAACTTACCGTTGGCTCTCGATTCTAATCTATCACTCCGATTTGCAAACGGATTTCACTGAAGCTGTAACTTTCATCCCAGAACATAGTTTAGGGGCCATTACTTCTTCAACTATAGTCATTTTTCTTTCGATTGCAAACGTAAGCAGTTTTTCAATGGTGTAATGGTTTAACATAGAAAACTTACCGTTGGCTCTAGATTCTAATCTATCACTCCGATTTGCAAACGGATTTCACTGAAGCTGTAACTTTCATCCCAGAACATAGTTTAGGGGCCATTACTTCTTCAACTATAGTCATTTTTCTTTCAATTGCAAACGTAACCAGTTTTTCAATGGTGTAATGGTTTAACATAGAAAACTTACCGTTGGCTCTAGATTCTAATCTATCACTCCGATTTGCAAACGGATTTCACTGAAGCTGTAACTTTCATCCCAGAACATAGTTTAGGGGCCATTACTTCTTCAACTATAGTCATTTTTCTTTCAATTGCAAACGTAACCAGTTTTTCAATGGTGTAATGGTTTAACATAGAAAACGGGGGGCGTGGCTGGCTGCTGAGCTGCATGGCTGTGTGAGACCAGAGCTCTCTGCCTGAATACCAGAAACAGCTACTAAAAGCACTCTGAAAAGCCCCCAAAACCACACAGAAAGATGGCAGGACGTTCTGAGGATGACTGGGAGTACAGAAGAACAAAATCAGGAAGGATTTACAGCTCTCCAGCCCTGAGAAAGCTGTCTCCCTACTATGCTGAAGAGAACCAAGATGGCCACCGCTATCACAGCAGGGAGGCCCTGGACAGATCTGCCTACAACACTCCACCATCCATCCCGCTGAAAAACAGGTTTGCACCCCTCCAGACCCCCTACCCAAGAGGCCATGAAGCGCTCTATGAGGAGGATTCAGACGAGGAGAACTTTCAGCGGCAGCGGCAGGCCAAGAAGAGCCGCGAGCGGAGCCCTCTGAAGCCGGGACCCACAGTACAAGGTCAGTCCGATGCGGACTTCCAGGACGCCCGGGCACCGCTACGCGTACATTCCCCTGACGCACGCGTACATTTGGACGCGTCCGACGGTCCGCAAAATACGCATCCCACCACTCCAGGCGTACATGCGGACGCGTCCACCCATACAAAAAATACGCAATATTCCTCACCAAGCGGACAGATGGTCGCATCAACTCTGGAAAACATACATGCTCTTCCCCAACGGCTTCAAAGGGACAATAGGACACAAAGACACCCACAAGCTCTGGATCCTCTGGAATCCTTTCCAGTAACAGACCAACCCACTTCACAGCAGTTTCTAAAGGACTTTATGCTTTCCTTCAGAGCAGTCATCCAAAATGACATTGGAGAAGTTAGAGCAGACCTTCAATCCCTAGCAGGTCACGTCTCGCAAATCGCAGGGGAAACTGACTCCAGAATTTCCAAGCTTGAAAGGAGAATAGAGGAGATGACTATTGCCCATAATAACCTTGTTGGAGCACATAAAGAGTTACTAAAAGAACACATTTTCATGAAGGAGAAAATATCCGACAACGAGGACAGAAATCGCCGGAATAATATTAAAATAAGAGGCGTACCAGAATCTGTTCACTCTGATGATCTAAAGGAATATGTAAAAGATATTTTGAAGACCACAGCTCCTGATCTCCCGGACCAAGAACTAGTGATTGACAGGGCCCATCGTCTGCCAAAGCCCTCCCACGTACCCAAGCACCTTCCACGGGATGTTATAACGAGGGTACATTTCTTTCATGCGAAGGAAAGATTACTTGCAGCAACTAGAGGTGGCAAAAAACTACCCAATCCATTTCAGGATCTCATCCTGTACCAGGACCTCTCGCAAGCGACACTCCATGCAAGGAGACAGTTCTCAGAAGTTACTACTACCCTGCGTCATAGAAAAATTGCTTACTCCTGGGGTTTCCCTCCAAAACTTTTGATTTCAGACAATGGAGTGACTCATGTTGCCAGGAACCCGAAAGAAGCTTACGGCCTGTTGGCTAAATGGGATATCCCAATCTTTATCCCAAGAGACCCCAGGAAGGACAGACCATTTCATACAGAGAAGCCTATATACCAGGTATCTCTATCAAAGCAGTTGGCCTCCCCGAGGCAAAACTTCAAAGACCCCACATTGAATCAGATGGACACTGCCCCTCCTCCTGACCAAACGGAGAAAGAAGATTCAGCAGGGGCTTCTTCAGCTTCTTGAGCAGACGGTATTCATCCACAAACTTGTTTTTTCCCCCCAAAGGCTTTATTCCTCAGGGCATAAACAAACTTGTTTTTTCCCCTTGAAGGAATAGGCTTGATTTGAACCATTTGAGTTCATACCACCAATCAAGCTTCCTTTTTGGATCTAATCAGATCCTAACTAGTTATCTTGTTATCACTGTTCTAGTTGTTTAAATAATAGTTTTTCAGACTCCTTTGTCTGGAGTCTCTGTCGGGAGGCTTCTCAGTAAAGTCCCCATTCTCCAGGCAGGCAGCTAGCTGGAAGGTAGAACCGGATGCCAACCAGTGTGCGGCCTAGGTCTCTGTATTATCTGTTTTTTCTGTTTTTCTTTCAGGTTCATATGTTTTGCAGGTTGTTGTCCTCAAACTATAAAGGTGTGCTCATCATCATGATATGCAGAGGGTTAATGGATGCTCCAGGACTGTCTCGTGAAGGACCGACTGATTGGTATGTTTTGTATGAATGCATTTGCTATAGTAACCATGGTTTTAAATTGTAACATTCTATCAGTTAATGTGAGAGGACTCAACTCATATAGAAAACGTTTCCTCTTACAGAAACTGATAAAGGAACAAAGTGCAGACATTGTGTGCATTCAGGAATCGCATCTGACCAAGATTTCCGCAAACAGATTTAAATTACACCAATTTTCCCAAATATTCCACTCAACACTAAAAACAAAAAAGAAAAAAGCAGGGGTCTGCATAGCAGTGAAAGACTCGCTGGGCTTGGTGGTAGAGGAAACTTTCGCTAGTGATGATGGCAGATTCGTAATTGTTAAGGGTACTATTAATTCCCAAGAGTACACTTTTGCAAATTTATATTCCCCAAACTCACATCAACTTAAATTTATTAACAGAAAATTAAAGAAAATATCAACACTACAAAAAGGACACCTGTTTATTTCAGGTGACTTTAATGCCATAGCTGACATACAAATGGATTGTACATCCAACACCAGAAGAACCCATTCCATTCTTCAACCAGCACTATTGAACCACGAACTTTATGATTCATGGAGATGCTTTCATCCTACCTCTAAAGAATATACTTATTATTCCCCTGTACAAAAATCCTTTACACGTATTGATTATTGCCTAGTTGACAGGTTTACCCTACCACTAATCACAGGAGTCGAAATTATACCCAGAATTTGGTCAGATCACTCCCCCTTACTCATCAAATTTAGTCTAACAAACTCCCCTGCACGCCCCCATCTATGGAAATTGAATAAATTCATTTTGAACTCCGAACACTCTTTACCCATCATCAAAAAAGAACTCTCAGAATACTTTGAAATAAATGATACCAAAGATGTTTCCAAAACAGTACTATGGAATGCACACAAGGCCTTCATTAGAGGAGTATTTTTGAAATTAAGTGCTATACAAAAGAAAAAAAGAAATGAAAACACAAACAGGCTGTTACAAAAAATTAAATCCTTGGAAAAGGAAATTTTTAATAACAAAAAAAGAGATCTGATAAAGTCCTTAGAGGAAACAAGACAAGAGTTGGCAGACACACTTTATTATGAATATGACAAGTGGCAAACCATCCTTAAAGAAAACTGGTACTATGAAAATAATAGAGCTGGGAAAATAATGGCCAGAAAGATTAAAGGGAAAAGAGTGCTCCACAGAATAGTAAAGATCACACACCCTAAATCAAAAAAAGTAGTTCACCACCCACAAGAAATAATTGATGCCCTGGCCTCATATTATGAGTCCCTTTACAACCTAGAGTCAGACCCAAACATTCACACCCCAAACACACAGGAAATTGACAAATACCTAGACAAGATTAACCTCCCTACTCTATCTGAATTCGAACAGGAAACTTTACAAATACCCTTTAACCAGCAAGAAGTCACCCGGGCTATAAATTCCCTTAAAAATGACAAGGCCCCAGGGCCAGATGGCTTTATTAATAGTTATTTTAAGAAATTTATCTCCACATTAGTTAAACCCCTTACAGACATGTATAATGAAGTAGCACTATCAGGTATCTTCCCCAAGGAGTCATTATCGGCGTTAATCACCACCATCCCTAAAGAGGATAAAGATCCATCTGACCCAAGCAGTTACCGACCCATATCCCTTTTGAATACTGATATCAAAATTTATTCTAAAGTAATAGCGAACAGAATTGCCCCTTTGATGACACAGATGTTACACCCTGATCAGGTAGGATTCACCAGACATAGATCGACATGTGATGGTACTCGAAAAGCCCTTGCCTTGATCCATAAAGTGGGACTCTGTCGGACGCCTACCCTCCTGGTATCACTTGATGCGGAGAAGGCGTTCGACAGAGTCAACTGGTTGTACTTATCAAGAGTGCTAACTAAGTTTGGAATCCCTAGCTTTCTACACAAAGCAATCCTTGCTCTGTATACCCAACCTTCGGCGAAAGTATTATCTTCTGGCTCTTTATCTCAAACCTTTGACATTAAAAATGGAACCCGTCAAGGATGCCCCCTCTCCCCTTTAATTTTTAACCTTTCATTAGAACCCTTAGCCCAAAGTATTAGAGACAACTCCCAAATACATGGTATAAAACTAAATCAATCAACTAGCAAACTTAGCCTATATGCCGACGACATAATTTTATTCCTTCAGAAACCCTTAATATCATTGCCAGCTGCTAACAAAGAAATTAACAACTTCTCCCATATCTCATATTACAAACTCAACCAAAAGAAAACTGTAATCCTCCCATGTTTTATTCCTCAGAAAATCAGAGAAACTCTCAAGAAATCCTGTAGCTTCACATGGAATGATACTGCCATAAAATATCTGGGTATATATCTGACCCCACAAATATCCCAACTTTACAAAGAAAACTACAACCCCTGGTTGAAAAAGTTTAAAGACAAACTAGAAGCTTTAGCTAAAATAGAGTATTCCTGGATGGGTAGAGCAGCGGCCTTTAAGATGATAATACTCCCCCAACTTCTCTACCTGTTCAGGAATCTACCTATCAAAGTCCCTCAAACCTTTTTTAACTCCCTACAACAACTCCGTAACAAATTCATACTACTAAACAAAAAATCTAGATTTTCTAATAAAGTATTAACATCCCATACCTCAAATCTAGGGCTAGGAGTCCCCAATCTGGAATTTTACTACAAGTCGACCCTGCTAGACCAGTCTAGATCAATTTGGTTGGAAGATCTTACCAAACAATGGTTCTCCATAGAAGAAGAACAGCTTCCATACAACTCATACAGACTTTTTCTAGAATCTAGACTGGTTTGGCAGGTTAGACACACTAATTACAACCCCATTACAGCCAATACTATTAGATTATGGAAGGAAATATTGAAACTTTGTAAAGATGACCCCCTAGCAATAGAAGTAGATACCCCCTTAACAGCTCTTAACATGGTTATCAGAGATATAGATATGCAAACCTGGATTGATGCAGGAATAAAAAACATTACAGACTTATTAGATAATAACGAAATTAAACCATTTGAACAGCTAACGACAAGTTACAATATCCCCACTACAGACTTACCCCTATATTCTAGAATTAGCAGATTCATCAAAAAACATCATTTCTCCCCAATCATTATACTTCCCCAAATTAAGAAACTTATTCAGCCAGAGGGTATTCATACTAAGGGCACATCGCTCCTCTATAGAACCCTATTATACTTGAAAGAAAAATTCCCAAAGTGGCAATTTAAAAGCTGGCAGGATTACTTGGGAGTAGAAATTAATGTGGAAGAATGGGAGCTCACTGCAAAGTCTGTGAAACAATCCTCACACTGTGTGAACCATTATGAAGGATTAATTAAAACAGTATGGCAATGGTACATGACCCCAGAGAAAATAGCCAAATTTGACACAAAATCCTCCCCCCTATGTTGGAGGGGGTGCAACTTGACGGGCTCCATCGGCCACCTTCTTTGGGACTGCCCCAAATTAACCACACTTAGAAACAACATAGAAGGTTTTTTAAAGAAGTTACCTATGTCTCTGCAAGCCATCCCCTCTGGCATGGCCCTCTTACACCTGGGTACTAGGGATCTCCCACCACAAGAAAGATTGATCTATAACCATGTCTTCATAGTTACTAGGAACCAAATCGCTCTTAACTGGAAATCTGATACTATCCCCACCATGGGTGAAATTCTAAGGATTGTTGAGTCCAACCTCCTGGCGGAGAAAGCTTGGGTAATCAGGAATGGTACTATAAACTCTTTTCTGAGTAAGGCTAATCTTTGGCCCACAGTATATAAAAACTCCAAACTTTTGAAATTTTGAGTATATCCTCTCCTCTCACAGACTGAGTGAATGATTGAAGGCATGACTGATGGTTGCTTGTTGGTTCTCACGAGACAGATCCTGGAAACTGAATATGTATATGTTATGTGTTATTTTTATCTGTAAATCCTCAACAGAATATCTGAGGATGTGTAACCTGATCCTACCTATCCACACACTATCTTCAGGACAACCCTGCACCCCCTGTTCAATGTTCAATGTAGAGTAGATTGTTGATTGCTAGAGTTACCTAGCATAGTTGACCTTTGGTCTAAACACCTCTACTTATACGCCAAATACCAATTAATAATCAATACAGATTCATACCATTAATAATAACAATAATAAATTTTAAACTCAACCATTAAACTGCTTGCAGCCTCCTCCTTATATTTATTAATTTAGAGCCAACCAAACAACATTTACACCCGCAACCCATATTTGGAAGACCCAGGATATGCACTACAAGGCATAATCACTCCCTGGAGTCTCTGTAGGGTGGTGTAACTCCCCCATTCTCCAGGTAGAGAGATTTTCACTAACCACTTCCTATATGGGATAATAACAACAGGATTAACATATCAAATTCAAACTACACAACAAGACTTGTTGGGATCAACAACTTACTCCCCTTATCATTATTGATGGTACATATAAAACAATAGGGGCATATCCCCAACCCTTTACTTCAACATCAAAGGTAAATACAGCCAAAGTGCGTCAAGTAACATTCTTGACTTTGACTCCCTTATAGAGTAGTGCACAATATCTCAAGCTTTGTTTTTTCTCTTACAGGTTGATTGAACACTGAGTATAGATTAATTATTTTTCTTCAACTTTATTTCTACTGATGTATAATAAAAATTGATAATAAAACACAAAATCCTCAAGATTTTATGCATATTTGAAAGTAATTTCTTTATAATATTTGTCAATGCTTTTTGATTGTGTACTTCATTTCCTACCTAATCAACATGCTGTACTATTGTAATAACTTGTATACTGCTCTAACCACATTATTTTATTTCTGTAAAATGTCTTTTTCAAAAAATTTTTCAATAAAAAAATATTGGAATTGGTTTAACATAGAAAACTTACCGTTGGCTCTCGATTCTAATCTATCACTCCGATTTGCAAACGGATTTCACTGAAGCTGTAACTTTCATCCCAGAACATAGTTTAGGGGCCATTACCTCTTCAACTATAGTCATTTTTCTTTCGATTGCAAACGTAACCAGTTTTTCAATGGTGTAATGGTTTAACATAGAAAACTTACCGTTGGCTCTCGATTCTAATCTATCACTCCGATTTGCAAACGGATTTCACTGAAGCTGTAACTTTCATCCCAGAACATAGTTTAGGGGCCATTACCTCTTCAACTATAGTCATTTTTCTTTTGATTGCAAACGTAACCAGTTTTTCAATGGTGTAATGGTTTAACATAGAAAACTTACCGTTGGCTCTCGATTCTAATCTATCACTCCGATTTGCAAACGGATTTCACTGAAGCTGTAACTTTCATCCCAGAACATAGTTTAGGGGCCATTACCTCTTCAACTATAGTCATTTTTCTTTCGATTGCAAACGTAACCAGTTTTTCAATGGTGTAATGGTTTAACATAGAAAACTTACCGTTGGCTCTCGATTCTAATCTATCACTCCGATTTGCAAACGGATTTCACTGAAGCTGTAACTTTCATCCCAGAACATAGTTTAGGGGCCATTACCTCTTCAACTATAGTCATTTTTCTTTCGATTGCAAACGTAACCAGTTTTTCAATGGTGTAATGGTTTAACATAGAAAACTTACCGTTGGCTCTCGATTCTAATCTATCACTCCGATTTGCAAACGGATTTCACTGAAGCTGTAACTTTCATCCCAGAACATAGTTTAGGGGCCATTACTTCTTCAACTATAGTCATTTTTCTTTCGATTGCAAACGTAAGCAGTTTTTCAATGGTGTAATGGTTTAACATAGAAAACTTACCGTTGGCTCTAGATTCTAATCTATCACTCCGATTTGCAAACGGATTTCACTGAAGCTGTAACTTTCATCCCAGAACATAGTTTAGGGGCCATTACTTCTTCAACTATAGTCATTTTTCTTTCGATTGCAAACGTAACCAGTTTTTCAATGGTGTAATGGTTTAACATAGAAAACTTACCGTTGGCTCTAGATTCTAATCTATCACTCCGATTTGCAAACGGATTTCACTGAAGCTGTAACTTTCATCCCAGAACATAGTTTAGGGGCCATTACTTCTTCAACTATAGTCATTTTTCTTTCAATTGCAAACGTAACCAGTTTTTCAATGGTGTAATGGTTTAACATAGAAAACTTACCGTTGGCTCTCGATTCTAATCTATCACTCCGATTTGCAAACGGATTTCACTGAAGCTGTAACTTTCATCCCAGAACATAGTTTAGGGGCCATTACCTCTTCAACTATAGTCATTTTTCTTTCGATTGCAAACGTAACCAGTTTTTCAATGGTGTAATGGTTTAACATAGAAAACTTACCGTTGGCTCTCGATTCTAATCTATCACTCCGATTTGCAAACGGATTTCACTGAAGCTGTAACTTTCATCCCAGAACATAGTTTAGGGGCCATTACCTCTTCAACTATAGTCATTTTTCTTTCGATTGCAAACGTAACCAGTTTTTCAATGGTGTAATGGTTTAACATAGAAAACTTACCGTTGGCTCTCGATTCTAATCTATCACTCCGATTTGCAAACAGATCTCACTGAAGCTGTAACTTTCATCCCAGAACATAGTTTAGGGGCCATTACCTCTTCAACTATATTCATTTTTCTTTCGATTGCAAACGTAACCAGTTTTTCAATGGTGTAATGGTTTAACATAGAAAACTTACCGTTGGCTCTCGATTCTAATCTATCACTCCGATTTGCAAACGGATTTCACTGAAGCTGTAACTTTCATCCCAGAACATACTTTAGGGGCCATTACCTCTTCAACTATAGTCATTTTTCTTTCGATTGCAAACGTAACCAGTTTTTCAATGGTGTAATGGTTTAACATAGAAAACTTACCGTTGGCTCTCGATTCTAATCTATCACTCCGATTTGCAAACGGATTTCACTGAAGCTGTAACTTTCATCCCAGAACATAGTTTAGGGGCCATTACCTCTTCAACTATAGTCATTTTTCTTTCGATTGCAAACGTAACCAGTTTTTCAATGGTGTAATGGTTTAACATAGAAAACTTACCGTTGGCTCTCGATTCTAATCTATCACTCCGATTTGCAAACGGATTTCACTGAAGCTGTAACTTTCATCCCAGAACATAGTTTAGGGGCCATTACCTCTTCAACTATAGTCATTTTTCTTTCGATTGCAAACGTAACCAGTTTTTCAATGGTGTAATGGTTTAACATAGAAAACTTACCGTTGGCTCTCGATTCTAATCTATCACTCCGATTTGCAAACGGATTTCACTGAAGCTGTAACTTTCATCCCAGAACATAGTTTAGGGGCCATTACCTCTTCAACTATAGTCATTTTTCTTTCGATTGCAAACGTAACCAGTTTTTCAATGGTGTAATGGTTTAACATAGAAAACTTACCGTTGGCTCTCGATTCTAATCTATCACTCCGATTTGCAAACGGATTTCACTGAAGCTGTAACTTTCATCCCAGAACATAGTTTAGGGGCCATTACCTCTTCAACTATAGTCATTTTTCTTTCGATTGCAAACGTAACCAGTTTTTCAATGGTGTAATGGTTTAACATAGAAAACTTACCGTTGGCTCTCGATTCTAATCTATCACTCCGATTTGCAAACGGATTTCACTGAAGCTGTAACTTTCATCCCAGAACATAGTTTAGGGGCCATTACCTCTTCAACTATAGTCATTTTTCTTTCGATTGCAAACGTAACCAGTTTTTCAATGGTGTAATGGTTTAACATAGAAAACTTACCGTTGGCTCTCGATTCTAATCTATCACTCCGATTTGCAAACGGATTTCACTGAAGCTGTAACTTTCATCCCAGAACATAGTTTAGGGGCCATTACCTCTTCAACTATAGTCATTTTTCTTTCGATTGCAAACGTAACCAGTTTTTCAATGGTGTAATGGTTTAACATAGAAAACTTACCGTTGGCTCTCGATTCTAATCTATCACTCCGATTTGCAAACGGATTTCACTGAAGCTGTAACTTTCATCCCAGAACATAGTTTAGGGGCCATTACCTCTTCAACTATAGTCATTTTTCTTTCGATTGCAAACGTAACCAGTTTTTCAATGGTGTAATGGTTTAACATAGAAAACTTACCGTTGGCTCTCGATTCTAATCTATCACTCCGATTTGCAAACGGATTTCACTGAAGCTGTAACTTTCATCCCAGAACATAGTTTAGGGGCCATTACCTCTTCAACTATAGTCATTTTTCTTTCGATTGCAAACGTAACCAGTTTTTCAATGGTGTAATGGTTTAACATAGAAAACTTACCGTTGGCTCTCGATTCTAATCTATCACTCCGATTTGCAAACGGATTTCACTGAAGCTGTAACTTTCATCCCAGAACATAGTTTAGGGGCCATTACCTCTTCAACTATAGTCATTTTTCTTTCGATTGCAAACGTAACCAGTTTTTCAATGGTGTAATGGTTTAACATAGAAAACTTACCGTTGGCTCTCGATTCTAATCTATCACTCCGATTTGCAAACGGATTTCACTGAAGCTGTAACTTTCATCCCAGAACATAGTTTAGGGGCCATTACCTCTTCAACTATAGTCATTTTTCTTTCGATTGCAAACGTAACCAGTTTTTCAATGGTGTAATGGTTTAACATAGAAAACTTACCGTTGGCTCTCGATTCTAATCTATCACTCCGATTTGCAAACGGATTTCACTGAAGCTGTAACTTTCATCCCAGAACATAGTTTAGGGGCCATTACCTCTTCAACTATAGTCATTTTTCTTTCGATTGCAAACGTAACCAGTTTTTCAATGGTGTAATGGTTTAACATAGAAAACTTACCGTTGGCTCTCGATTCTAATCTATCACTCCGATTTGCAAACGGATTTCACTGAAGCTGTAACTTTCATCCCAGAACATAGTTTAGGGGCCATTACCTCTTCAACTATAGTCATTTTTCTTTCGATTGCAAACGTAACCAGTTTTTCAATGGTGTAATGGTTTAACATAGAAAACTTACCGTTGGCTCTCGATTCTAATCTATCACTCCGATTTGCAAACGGATTTCACTGAAGCTGTAACTTTCATCCCAGAACATAGTTTAGGGGCCATTACCTCTTCAACTATAGTCATTTTTCTTTCGATTGCAAACGTAACCAGTTTTTCAATGGTGTAATGGTTTAACATAGAAAACTTACCGTTGGCTCTCGATTCTAATCTATCACTCCGATTTGCAAACGGATTTCACTGAAGCTGTAACTTTCATCCCAGAACATAGTTTAGGGGCCATTACCTCTTCAACTATAGTCATTTTTCTTTCGATTGCAAACGTAACCAGTTTTTCAATGGTGTAATGGTTTAACATAGAAAACTTACCGTTGGCTCTCGATTCTAATCTATCACTCCGATTTGCAAACGGATTTCACTGAAGCTGTAACTTTCATCCCAGAACATAGTTTAGGGGCCATTACTTCTTCAACTATAGTCATTTTTCTTTCGATTGCAAACGTAAGCAGTTTTTCAATGGTGTAATGGTTTAACATAGAAAACTTACCGTTGGCTCTAGATTCTAATCTATCACTCCGATTTGCAAACGGATTTCACTGAAGCTGTAACTTTCATCCCAGAACATAGTTTAGGGGCCATTACTTCTTCAACTATAGTCATTTTTCTTTCAATTGCAAACGTAACCAGTTTTTCAATGGTGTAATGGTTTAACATAGAAAACTTACCGTTGGCTCTAGATTCTAATCTATCACTCCGATTTGCAAACGGATTTCACTGAAGCTGTAACTTTCATCCCAGAACATAGTTTAGGGGCCATTACTTCTTCAACTATAGTCATTTTTCTTTCAATTGCAAACGTAACCAGTTTTTCAATGGTGTAATGGTTTAACATAGAAAACGGGGGGCGTGGCTGGCTGCTGAGCTGCATGGCTGTGTGAGACCAGAGCTCTCTGCCTGAATACCAGAAACAGCTACTCAAAGCACTCTGAAAAGCCCCCAAAACCACACAGAAAGATGGCAGGACGTTCTGAGGATGACTGGGAGTACAGAAGAACAAAATCAGGAAGGATTTACAGCTCTCCAGCCCTGAGAAAGCTGTCTCCCTACTATGCTGAAGAGAACCAAGATGGCCACCGCTATCACAGCAGGGAGGCCCTGGACAGATCTGCCTACAACACTCCACCATCCATCCCGCTGAAAAACAGGTTTGCACCCCTCCAGACCCCCTACCCAAGAGGCCATGAAGCGCTCTATGAGGAGGATTCAGACGAGGAGAACTTTCAGCGGCAGCGGCAGGCCAAGAAGAGCCGCGAGCGGAGCCCTCTGAAGCCGGGACCCACAGTACAAGGTCAGTCCGATGCGGACTTCCAGGACGCCCGGGCACCGCTACGCGTACATTCCCCTGACGCACGCGTACATTTGGACGCGTCCGACGGTCCGCAAAATACGCATCCCACCACTCCAGGCGTACATGCGGACGCGTCCACCCATACAAAAAATACGCAATATTCCTCACCAAGCGGACAGATGGTCGCATCAACTCTGGAAAACATACATGCTCTTCCCCAACGGCTTCAAAGGGACAATAGGACACAAAGACACCCACAAGCTCTGGATCCTCTGGAATCCTTTCCAGTAACAGACCAACCCACTTCACAGCAGTTTCTAAAGGACTTTATGCTTTCCTTCAGAGCAGTCATCCAAAATGACATTGGAGAAGTTAGAGCAGACCTTCAATCCCTAGCAGGTCACGTCTCGCAAATCGCAGGGGAAACTGACTCCAGAATTTCCAAGCTTGAAAGGAGAATAGAGGAGATGACTATTGCCCATAATAACCTCGTTGGAGCACATAAAGAGTTACTAAAAGAACACATTTTCATGAAGGAGAAAATATCCGACAACGAGGACAGAAATCGCCGGAATAATATTAAAATAAGAGGCGTACCAGAATCTGTTCACTCTGATGATCTAAAGGAATATGTAAAAGATATTTTGAAGACCACAGCTCCTGATCTCCCGGACCAAGAACTAGTGATTGACAGGGCCCATCGTCTGCCAAAGCCCTCCCACGTACCCAAGCACCTTCCACGGGATGTTATAACGAGGGTACATTTCTTTCATGCGAAGGAAAGATTACTTGCAGCAACTAGAGGTGGCAAAAAACTACCCAATCCATTTCAGGATCTCATCCTGTACCAGGACCTCTCGCAAGCGACACTCCATGCAAGGAGACAGTTCTCAGAAGTTACTACTACCCTGCGTCATAGAAAAATTGCTTACTCCTGGGGTTTCCCTCCAAAACTTTTGATTTCAGACAATGGAGTGACTCATGTTGCCAGGAACCCGAAAGAAGCTTACGGCCTGTTGGCTAAATGGGATATCCCAATCTTTATCCCAAGAGACCCCAGGAAGGACAGACCATTTCATACAGAGAAGCCTATATACCAGGTATCTCTATCAAAGCAGTTGGCCTCCCCGAGGCAAAACTTCAAAGACCCCACATTGAATCAGATGGACACTGCCCCTCCTCCTGACCAAACGGAGAAAGAAGATTCAGCAGGGGCTTCTTCAGCTTCTTGAGCAGACGGTATTCATCCACAAACTTGTTTTTTCCCCCCAAAGGCTTTATTCCTCAGGGCATAAACAAACTTGTTTTTTCCCCTTGAAGGAATAGGCTTGATTTGAACCATTTGAGTTCATACCACCAATCAAGCTTCCTTTTTGGATCTAATCAGATCCTAACTAGTTATCTTGTTATCACTGTTCTAGTTGTTTAAATAATAGTTTTTCAGACTCCTTTGTCTGGAGTCTCTGTCGGGAGGCTTCTCAGTAAAGTCCCCATTCTCCAGGCAGGCAGCTAGCTGGAAGGTAGAACCGGATGCCAACCAGTGTGCGGCCTAGGTCTCTGTATTATCTGTTTTTTCTGTTTTTCTTTCAGGTTTATATGTTTTGCAGGTTGTTGTCCTCAAACTATAAAGGTGTGCTCATCATCATGATATGCAGAGGGTTAATGGATGCTCCAGGACTGTCTCGTGAAGGACCGACTGATTGGTATGTTTTGTATGAATGCATTCGCTATAGTAACCATGGTTTTAAATTGTAACATTCTATCAGTTAATGTGAGAGGACTCAACTCATATAGAAAACGTTTCCTCTTACAGAAACTGATAAAGGAACAAAGTGCAGACATTGTGTGCATTCAGGAATCGCATCTGACCAAGATTTCCGCAAACAGATTTAAATTACACCAATTTTCCCAAATATTCCACTCAACACTAAAAACAAAAAAGAAAAAAGCAGGGGTCTGCATAGCAGTGAAAGACTCGCTGGGCTTGGTGGTAGAGGAAACTTTCGCTAGTGATGATGGCAGATTCGTAATTGTTAAGGGTACTATTAATTCCCAAGAGTACACTTTTGCAAATTTATATTCCCCAAACTCACATCAACTTAAATTTATTAACAAAAAATTAAAGAAAATATCAACACTACAAAAAGGACACCTGTTTATTTCAGGTGACTTTAATGCCATAGCTGACATACAAATGGATTGTACATCCAACACCAGAAGAACCCATTCCATTCTTCAACCAGCACTATTGAACCACGAACTTTATGATTCATGGAGATGCTTTCATCCTACCTCTAAAGAATATACTTATTATTCCCCTGTACAAAAATCCTTTACACGTATTGATTATTGCCTAGTTGACAGGTTTACCCTACCACTAATCACAGGAGTCGAAATTATACCCAGAATTTGGTCAGATCACTCCCCCTTACTCATCAAATTTAGTCTAACAAACTCCCCTGCACGCCCCCATCTATGGAAATTGAATACATTCATTTTGAACTCCGAACACTCTTTACCCATCATCAAAAAAGAACTCTCAGAATACTTTGAAATAAATGATACCAAAGATGTTTCCAAAACAGTACTATGGAATGCACACAAGGCCTTCATTAGAGGAGTATTTTTGAAATTAAGTGCTATACAAAAGAAAAAAAGAAATGAAAACACAAACAGGCTGTTACAAAAAATTAAATCCTTGGAAAAGGAAATTTTTAATAACAAAAAAAGAGATCTGATAAAGTCCTTAGAGGAAACAAGACAAGAGTTGGCAGACACACTTTATTATGAATATGACAAGTGGCAAACCATCCTTAAAGAAAACTGGTACTATGAAAATAATAGAGCTGGGAAAATAATGGCCAGAAAGATTAAAGGGAAAAGAGTGCTCCACAGAATAGTAAAGATCACACACCCTAAATCAAAAAAAGTAGTTCACCACCCACAAGAAATAATTGATGCCCTGGCCTCATATTATGAGTCCCTTTACAACCTAGAGTCAGACCCAAACATTCACACCCCAAACACACAGGAAATTGACAAATACCTAGACAAGATTAACCTCCCTACTCTATCTGAATTCGAACAGGAAACTTTACAAATACCCTTTAACCAGCAAGAAGTCACCCGGGCTATAAATTCCCTTAAAAATGACAAGGCCCCAGGGCCAGATGGCTTTATTAATAGTTATTTTAAGAAATTTATCTCCACATTAGTTAAACCCCTTACAGACATGTATAATGAAGTAGCACTATCAGGTATCTTCCCCAAGGAGTCATTATCGGCGTTAATCACCACCATCCCTAAAGAGGATAAAGATCCATCTGACCCAAGCAGTTACCGACCCATATCCCTTTTGAATACTGATATCAAAATTTATTCTAAAGTAATAGCGAACAGAATTGCCCCTTTGATGACACAGATGTTACACCCTGATCAGGTAGGATTCACCAGACATAGATCGACATGTGATGGTACTCGAAAAGCCCTTGCCTTGATCCATAAAGTGGGACTCTGTCGGACGCCTACCCTCCTGGTATCACTTGATGCGGAGAAGGCGTTCGACAGAGTCAACTGGTTGTACTTATCAAGAGTGCTAACTAAGTTTGGAATCCCTAGCTTTCTACACAAAGCAATCCTTGCTCTGTATACCCAACCTTCGGCGAAAGTATTATCTTCTGGCTCTTTATCTCAAACCTTTGACATTAAAAATGGAACCCGTCAAGGATGCCCCCTCTCCCCTTTAATTTTTAACCTTTCATTAGAACCCTTAGCCCAAAGTATTAGAGACAACTCCCAAATACATGGTATAAAACTAAATCAATCAACTAGCAAACTTAGCCTATATGCCGACGACATAATTTTATTCCTTCAGAAACCCTTAATATCATTGCCAGCTGCTAACAAAGAAATTAACAACTTCTCCCATATCTCATATTACAAACTCAACCAAAAGAAAACTGTAATCCTCCCATGTTTTATTCCTCAGAAAATCAGAGAAACTCTCAAGAAATCCTGTAGCTTCACATGGAATGATACTGCCATAAAATATCTGGGTATATATCTGACCCCACAAATATCCCAACTTTACAAAGAAAACTACAACCCCTGGTTGAAAAAGTTTAAAGACAAACTAGAAGCTTTAGCTAAAATAGAGTATTCCTGGATGGGTAGAGCAGCGGCCTTTAAGATGATAATACTCCCCCAACTTCTCTACCTGTTCAGGAATCTACCTATCAAAGTCCCTCAAACCTTTTTTAACTCCCTACAACAACTCCGTAACAAATTCATACTACTAAACAAAAAATCTAGATTTTCTAATAAAGTATTAACATCCCATACCTCAAATCTAGGGCTAGGAGTCCCCAATCTGGAATTTTACTACAAGTCGACCCTGCTAGACCAGTCTAGATCAATTTGGTTGGAAGATCTTACCAAACAATGGTTCTCCATAGAAGAAGAACAGCTTCCATACAACTCATACAGACTTTTTCTAGAATCTAGACTGGTTTGGCAGGTTAGACACACTAATTACAACCCCATTACAGCCAATACTATTAGATTATGGAAGGAAATATTGAAACTTTGTAAAGATGACCCCCTAGCAATAGAAGTAGATACCCCCTTAACAGCTCTTAACATGGTTATCAGAGATATAGATATGCAAACCTGGATTGATGCAGGAATAAAAAACATTACAGACTTATTAGATAATAACGAAATTAAACCATTTGAACAGCTAACGACAAGTTACAATATCCCCACTACAGACTTACCCCTATATTCTAGAATTAGCAGATTCATCAAAAAACATCATTTCTCCCCAATCATTATACTTCCCCAAATTAAGAAACTTATTCAGCCAGAGGGTATTCATACTAAGGGCACATCGCTCCTCTATAGAACCCTATTATACTTGAAAGAAAAATTCCCAAAGTGGCAATTTAAAAGCTGGCAGGATTACTTGGGAGTAGAAATTAATGTGGAAGAATGGGAGCTCACTGCAAAGTCTGTGAAACAATCCTCACACTGTGTGAACCATTATGAAGGATTAATTAAAACAGTATGGCAATGGTACATGACCCCAGAGAAAATAGCCAAATTTGACACAAAATCCTCCCCCCTATGTTGGAGGGGGTGCAACTTGACGGGCTCCATCGGCCACCTTCTTTGGGACTGCCCCAAATTAACCACACTTAGAAACAACATAGAAGGTTTTTTAAAGAAGTTACCTATGTCTCTGCAAGCCATCCCCTCTGGCATGGCCCTCTTACACCTGGGTACTAGGGATCTCCCACCACAAGAAAGATTGATCTATAACCATGTCTTCATAGTTACTAGGAACCAAATCGCTCTTAACTGGAAATCTGATACTATCCCCACCATGGGTGAAATTCTAAGGATTGTTGAGTCCAACCTCCTGGCGGAGAAAGCTTGGGTAATCAGGAATGGTACTATAAACTCTTTTCTGAGTAAGGCTAATCTTTGGCCCACAGTATATAAAAACTCCAAACTTTTGAAATTTTGAGTATATCCTCTCCTCTCACAGACTGAGTGAATGATTGAAGGCATGACTGATGGTTGCTTGTTGGTTCTCACGAGACAGATCCTGGAAACTGAATATGTATATGTTATGTGTTATTTTTATCTGTAAATCCTCAACAGAATATCTGAGGATGTGTAACCTGATCCTACCTATCCACACACTATCTTCAGGACAACCCTGCACCCCCTGTTCAATGTTCAATGTAGAGTAGATTGTTGATTGCTAGAGTTACCTAGCATAGTTGACCTTTGGTCTAAACACCTCTACTTATACGCCAAATACCAATTAATAATCAATACAGATTCATACCATTAATAATAACAATAATAAATTTTAAACTCAACCATTAAACTGCTTGCAGCCTCCTCCTTATATTTATTAATTTAGAGCCAACCAAACAACATTTACACCCGCAACCCATATTTGGAAGACCCAGGATATGCACTACAAGGCATAATCACTCCCTGGAGTCTCTGTAGGGTGGTGTAACTCCCCCATTCTCCAGGTAGAGAGATTTTCACTAACCACTTCCTATATGGGATAATAACAACAGGATTAACATATCAAATTCAAACTACACAACAAGACTTGTTGGGATCAACAACTTACTCCCCTTATCATTATTGATGGTACATATAAAACAATAGGGGCATATCCCCAACCCTTTACTTCAACATCAAAGGTAAATACAGCCAAAGTGCGTCAAGTAACATTCTTGACTTTGACTCCCTTATAGAGTAGTGCACAATATCTCAAGCTTTGTTTTTTCTCTTACAGGTTGATTGAACACTGAGTATAGATTAATTATTTTTCTTCAACTTTATTTCTACTGATGTATAATAAAAATTGATAATAAAACACAAAATCCTCAAGATTTTATGCATATTTGAAAGTAATTTCTTTATAATATTTGTCAATGCTTTTTGATTGTGTACTTCATTTCCTACCTAATCAACATGCTGTACTATTGTAATAACTTGTATACTGCTCTAACCACATTATTTTATTTCTGTAAAATGTCTTTTTCAAAAAATTTTTCAATAAAAAAATATTGGAATTGGTTTAACATAGAAAACTTACCGTTGGCTCTAGATTCTAATCTATCACTCCGATTTGCAAACGGATTTCACTGAAGCTGTAACTTTCATCCCAGAACATAGTTTAGGGGCCATTACTTCTTCAACTATAGTCATTTTTCTTTCAATTGCAAACGTAACCAGTTTTTCAATGGTGTAATGGTTTAACATAGAAAACTTACCGTTGGCTCTCGATTCTAATCTATCACTCCGATTTGCAAACGGATTTCACTGAAGCTGTAACTTTCATCCCAGAACATAGTTTAGGGGCCATTACCTCTTCAACTATAGTCATTTTTCTTTCGATAGTAAACGTAACCAGTTTTTCAATGGTGTAATGGTTTAACATAGAAAACTTACCGTTGGCTCTCGATTCTAATCTATCACTCCGATTTGCAAACGGATTTCACTGAAGCTGTAACTTTCATCCCAGAACATAGTTTAGGGGCCATTACCTCTTCAACTATAGTCATTTTTCTTTCGATTGCAAACGTAACCAGTTTTTCAATGGTGTAATGGTTTAACATAGAAAACTTACCGTTGGCTCTCGATTCTAATCTATCACTCCGATTTGCAAACGGATTTCACTGAAGCTGTAACTTTCATCCCAGAACATACTTTAGGGGCCATTACCTCTTCAACTATAGTCATTTTTCTTTCGATTGCAAACGTAACCAGTTTTTCAATGGTGTAATGGTTTAACATAGAAAACTTACCGTTGGCTCTCGATTCTAATCTATCACTCCGATTTGCAAACGGATTTCACTGAAGCTGTAACTTTCATCCCAGAACATAGTTTAGGGGCCATTACCTCTTCAACTATAGTCATTTTTCTTTCGATTGCAAACGTAACCAGTTTTTCAATGGTGTAATGGTTTAACATAGAAAACTTACCGTTGGCTCTCGATTCTAATCTATCACTCCGATTTGCAAACGGATTTCACTGAAGCTGTAACTTTCATCCCAGAACATAGTTTAGGGGCCATTACCTCTTCAACTATAGTCATTTTTCTTTCGATTGCAAACGTAACCAGTTTTTCAATGGTGTAATGGTTTAACATAGAAAACTTACCGTTGGCTCTCGATTCTAATCTATCACTCCGATTTGCAAACGGATTTCACTGAAGCTGTAACTTTCATCCCAGAACATAGTTTAGGGGCCATTACCTCTTCAACTATAGTCATTTTTCTTTCGATTGCAAATGTAACCAGTTTTTCAATGGTGTAATGGTTTAACATAGAAAACTTACCGTTGGCTCTCGATTCTAATCTATCACTCCGATTTGCAAACGGATTTCACTGAAGCTGTAACTTTCATCCCAGAACATAGTTTAGGGGCCATTACCTCTTCAACTATAGTCATTTTTCTTTCGATTGCAAACGTAACCAGTTTTTCAATGGTGTAATGGTTTAACATAGAAAACTTACCGTTGGCTCTCGATTCTAATCTATCACTCCGATTTGCAAACGGATTTCACTGAAGCTGTAACTTTCATCCCAGAACATAGTTTAGGGGCCATTACCTCTTCAACTATAGTCATTTTTCTTTCGATTGCAAACGTAACCAGTTTTTCAATGGTGTAATGGTTTAACATAGAAAACTTACCGTTGGCTCTCGATTCTAATCTATCACTCCGATTTGCAAACGGATTTCACTGAAGCTGTAACTTTCATCCCAGAACATAGTTTAGGGGCCATTACTTCTTCAACTATAGTCATTTTTCTTTCGATTGCAAACGTAAGCAGTTTTTCAATGGTGTAATGGTTTAACATAGAAAACTTACCGTTGGCTCTAGATTCTAATCTATCACTCCGATTTGAAAACGGATTTCACTGAAGCTGTAACTTTCATCCCAGAACATAGTTTAGGGGCCATTACTTCTTCAACTATAGTCATTTTTCTTTCAATTGCAAACGTAACCAGTTTTTCAATGGTGTAATGGTTTAACATAGAAAACTTACCGTTGGCTCTAGATTCTAATCTATCACTCCGATTTGCAAACGGATTTCACTGAAGCTGTAACTTTCATCCCAGAACATAGTTTAGGGGCCATTACTTCTTCAACTATAGTCATTTTTCTTTCAATTGCAAACGTAACCAGTTTTTCAATGGTGTAATGGTTTAACATAGAAAACTTACCGTTGGCTCTAGATTCTAATCTATCACTCCGATTTGCAAACGGATTTCACTGAAGCTGTAACTTTCATCCCAGAACATAGTTTAGGGGCCATTACTTCTTCAACTATAGTCATTTTTCTTTCAATTGCAAACGTAACCAGTTTTTCAATGGTGTAATGGTTTAACATAGAAAACTTACCGTTGGCTCTCGATTCTAATCTATCACTCCGATTTGCAAACGGATTTCACTGAAGCTGTAACTTTCATCCCAGAACATAGTTTAGGGGCCATTACCTCTTCAACTATAGTCATTTTTCTTTCGATTGCAAACGTAACCAGTTTTTCAATGGTGTAATGGTTTAACATAGAAAACTTACCGTTGGCTCTCGATTCTAATCTATCACTCCGATTTGCAAACGGATTTCACTGAAGCTGTAACTTTCATCCCAGAACATAGTTTAGGGGCCATTACCTCTTCAACTATAGTCATTTTTCTTTCGATTGCAAACGTAACCAGTTTTTCAATGGTGTAATGGTTTAACATAGAAAACTTACCGTTGGCTCTCGATTCTAATCTATCACTCCGATTTGCAAACGGATTTCACTGAAGCTGTAACTTTCATCCCAGAACATACTTTAGGGGCCATTACCTCTTCAACTATAGTCATTTTTCTTTCGATTGCAAACGTAACCAGTTTTTCAATGGTGTAATGGTTTAACATAGAAAACTTACCGTTGGCTCTCGATTCTAATCTATCACTCCGATTTGCAAACAGATCTCACTGAAGCTGTAACTTTCATCCCAGAACATAGTTTAGGGGCCATTACCTCTTCAACTATATTCATTTTTCTTTCGATTGCAAACGTAACCAGTTTTTCAATGGTGTAATGGTTTAACATAGAAAACTTACCGTTGGCTCTCGATTCTAATCTATCACTCCGATTTGCAAACGGATTTCACTGAAGCTGTAACTTTCATCCCAGAACATACTTTAGGGGCCATTACCTCTTCAACTATAGTCATTTTTCTTTCGATTGCAAACGTAACCAGTTTTTCAATGGTGTAATGGTTTAACATAGAAAACTTACCGTTGGCTCTCGATTCTAATCTATCACTCCGATTTGCAAACGGATTTCACTGAAGCTGTAACTTTCATCCCAGAACATAGTTTAGGGGCCATTACCTCTTCAACTATAGTCATTTTTCTTTCGATTGCAAACGTAACCAGTTTTTCAATGGTGTAATGGTTTAACATAGAAAACTTACCGTTGGCTCTCGATTCTAATCTATCACTCCGATTTGCAAACGGATTTCACTGAAGCTGTAACTTTCATCCCAGAACATAGTTTAGGGGCCATTACCTCTTCAACTATAGTCATTTTTCTTTCGATTGCAAACGTAACCAGTTTTTCAATGGTGTAATGGTTTAACATAGAAAACTTACCGTTGGCTCTCGATTCTAATCTATCACTCCGATTTGCAAACGGATTTCACTGAAGCTGTAACTTTCATCCCAGAACATAGTTTAGGGGCCATTACCTCTTCAACTATAGTCATTTTTCTTTCGATTGCAAACGTAACCAGTTTTTCAATGGTGTAATGGTTTAACATAGAAAACTTACCGTTGGCTCTCGATTCAAATCTATCACTCCGATTTGCAAACGGATTTCACTGAAGCTGTAACTTTCATCCCAGAACATAGTTTAGGGGCCATTACCTCTTCAACTATAGTCATTTTTCTTTCGATTGCAAACGTAACCAGTTTTTCAATGGTGTAATGGTTTAACATAGAAAACTTACCGTTGGCTCTCGATTCTAATCTATCACTCCGATTTGCAAACGGATTTCACTGAAGCTGTAACTTTCATCCCAGAACATAGTTTAGGGGCCATTACCTCTTCAACTATAGTCATTTTTCTTTCGATTGCAAACGTAACCAGTTTTTCAATGGTGTAATGGTTTAACATAGAAAACTTACCGTTGGCTCTCGATTCTAATCTATCACTCCGATTTGCAAACGGATTTCACTGAAGCTGTAACTTTCATCCCAGAACATAGTTTAGGGGCCATTACCTCTTCAACTATAGTCATTTTTCTTTCGATTGCAAACGTAACCAGTTTTTCAATGGTGTAATGGTTTAACATAGAAAACTTACCGTTGGCTCTCGATTCTAATCTATCACTCCGATTTGCAAACGGATTTCACTGAAGCTGTAACTTTCATCCCAGAACATAGTTTAGGGGCCATTACCTCTTCAACTATAGTCATTTTTCTTTCGATTGCAAACGTAACCAGTTTTTCAATGGTGTAATGGTTTAACATAGAAAACTTACCGTTGGCTCTCGATTCTAATCTATCACTCCGATTTGCAAACGGATTTCACTGAAGCTGTAACTTTCATCCCAGAACATAGTTTAGGGGCCATTACCTCTTCAACTATAGTCATTTTTCTTTCGATTGCAAACGTAACCAGTTTTTCAATGGTGTAATGGTTTAACATAGAAAACTTACCGTTGGCTCTCGATTCTAATCTATCACTCCGATTTGCAAACGGATTTCACTGAAGCTGTAACTTTCATCCCAGAACATAGTTTAGGGGCCATTACCTCTTCAACTATAGTCATTTTTCTTTCGATTGCAAACGTAACCAGTTTTTCAATGGTGTAATGGTTTAACATAGAAAACTTACCGTTGGCTCTCGATTCTAATCTATCACTCCGATTTGCAAACGGATTTCACTGAAGCTGTAACTTTCATCCCAGAACATAGTTTAGGGGCCATTACCTCTTCAACTATAGTCATTTTTCTTTCGATTGCAAACGTAACCAGTTTTTCAATGGTGTAATGGTTTAACATAGAAAACTTACCGTTGGCTCTCGATTCTAATCTATCACTCCGATTTGCAAACGGATTTCACTGAAGCTGTAACTTTCATCCCAGAACATACTTTAGGGGCCATTACCTCTTCAACTATAGTCATTTTTCTTTCGATTGCAAACGTAACCAGTTTTTCAATGGTGTAATGGTTTAACATAGAAAACTTACCGTTGGCTCTCGATTCTAATCTATCACTCCGATTTGCAAACAGATTTCACTGAAGCTGTAACTTTCATCCCAGAACATAGTTTAGGGGCCATTACCTCTTCAACTATAGTCATTTTCTTTCGATTGCAAACGTAACCAGTTTTTCAATGGTGTAATGGTTTAACATAGAAAACTTACCGTTGGCTCTCGATTCTAATCTATCACTCCGATTTGCAAACGGATTTCACTGAAGCTGTAACTTTCATCCCAGAACATAGTTTAGGGGCCATTACCTCTTCAACTATAGTCATTTTTCTTTCGATTGCAAACGTAACCAGTTTTTCAATGGTGTAATGGTTTAACATAGAAAACTTACCGTTGGCTCTCGATTCTAATCTATCACTCCGATTTGCAAACGGATTTCACTGAAGCTGTAACTTTCATCCCAGAACATAGTTTAGGGGCCATTACCTCTTCAACTATAGTCATTTTTCTTTCGATTGCAAACGTAACCAGTTTTTCAATGGTGTAATGGTTTAACATAGAAAACTTACCGTTGGCTCTCGATTCTAATCTATCACTCCGATTTGCAAACGGATTTCACTGAAGCTGTAACTTTCATCCCAGAACATAGTTTAGGGCCATTACCTCTTCAACTATAGTCATTTTTCTTTCGATTGCAAACGTAACCAGTTTTTCAATGGTGTAATGGTTTAACATAGAAAACTTACCGTTGGCTCTCGATTCTAATCTATCACTCCGATTTGCAAACGGATTTCACTGAAGCTGTAACTTTCATCCCAGAACATAGTTTAGGGGCCATTACCTCTTCAACTATAGTCATTTTTCTTTCGATTGCAAACGTAACCAGTTTTTCAATGGTGTAATGGTTTAACATAGAAAACTTACCGTTGGCTCTCGATTCTAATCTATCACTCCGATTTGCAAACGGATTTCACTGAAGCTGTAACTTTCATCCCAGAACATAGTTTAGGGGCCATTACCTCTTCAACTATAGTCATTTTTCTTTCGATTGCAAACGTAACCAGTTTTTCAATGGTGTAATGGTTTAACATAGAAAACTTACCGTTGGCTCTCGATTCTAATCTATCACTCCGATTTGCAAACGGATTTCACTGAAGCTGTAACTTTCATCCCAGAACATAGTTTAGGGGCCATTACCTCTTCAAACTATAGTCATTTTTCTTTCGATTGCAAACGTAACCAGTTTTTCAATGGTGTAATGGTTTAACATAGAAAACTTACCGTTGGCTCTCGATTCTAATCTATCACTCCGATTTGCAAACGGATTTCACTGAAGCTGTAACTTTCATCCCAGAACATAGTTTAGGGGCCATTACCTCTTCAACTATAGTCATTTTTCTTTCGATTGCAAACGTAACCAGTTTTTCAATGGTGTAATGGTTTAACATAGAAAACTTACCGTTGGCTCTCGATTCTAATCTATCACTCCGATTTGCAAACGGATTTCACTGAAGCTGTAACTTTCATCCCAGAACATAGTTTAGGGGCCATTACCTCTTCAACTATAGTCATTTTTCTTTCGATTGCAAACGTAACCAGTTTTTCAATGGTGTAATGGTTTAACATAGAAAACTTACCGTTGGCTCTCGATTCTAATCTATCACTCCGATTTGCAAACGGATTTCACTGAAGCTGTAACTTTCATCCCAGAACATAGTTTAGGGGCCATTACCTCTTCAACTATAGTCATTTTTCTTTCGATTGCAAACGTAACCAGTTTTTCAATGGTGTAATGGTTTAACATAGAAAACTTACCGTTGGCTCTCGATTCTAATCTATCACTCCGATTTGCAAACGGATTTCACTGAAGCTGTAACTTTCATCCCAGAACATAGTTTAGGGGCCATTACCTCTTCAACTATAGTCATTTTTCTTTCGATTGCAAACGTAACCAGTTTTTCAATGGTGTAATGGTTTAACATAGAAAACTTACCGTTGGCTCTCGATTCTAATCTATCACTCCGATTTGCAAACGGATTTCACTGAAGCTGTAACTTTCATCCCAGAACATACTTTAGGGGCCATTACCTCTTCAACTATAGTCATTTTTCTTTCGATTGCAAACGTAACCAGTTTTTCAATGGTGTAATGGTTTAACATAGAAAACTTACCGTTGGCTCTCGATTCTAATCTATCACTCCGATTTGCAAACGGATTTCACTGAAGCTGTAACTTTCATCCCAGAACATAGTTTAGGGGCCATTACCTCTTCAACTATATTCATTTTTCTTTCGATTGCAAACGTAACCAGTTTTTCAATGGTGTAATGGTTTAACATAGAAAACTTACCGTTGGCTCTCGATTCTAATCTATCACTCCGATTTGCAAACGGATTTCACTGAAGCTGTAACTTTCATCCCAGAACATACTTTAGGGGCCATTACCTCTTCAACTATAGTCATTTTTCTTTCGATTGCAAACGTAACCAGTTTTTCAATGGTGTAATGGTTTAACATAGAAAACTTACCGTTGGCTCTCGATTCTAATCTATCACTCCGATTTGCAAACGGATTTCACTGAAGCTGTAACTTTCATCCCAGAACATAGTTTAGGGGCCATTACCTCTTCAACTATAGTCATTTTTCTTTCGATTGCAAACGTAACCAGTTTTTCAATGGTGTAATGGTTTAACATAGAAAACTTACCGTTGGCTCTCGATTCTAATCTATCACTCCGATTTGCAAACGGATTTCACTGAAGCTGTAACTTTCATCCCAGAACATAGTTTAGGGGCCATTACCTCTTCAACTATAGTCATTTTTCTTTTGATTGCAAACGTAACCAGTTTTTCAATGGTGTAATGGTTTAACATAGAAAACTTACCGTTGGCTCTCGATTCTAATCTATCACTCCGATTTGCAAACGGATTTCACTGAAGCTGTAACTTTCATCCCAGAACATAGTTTAGGGGCCATTACCTCTTCAACTATAGTCATTTTTCTTTCGATTGCAAACGTAACCAGTTTTTCAATGGTGTAATGGTTTAACATAGAAAACTTACCGTTGGCTCTCGATTCTAATCTATCACTCCGATTTGCAAACGGATTTCACTGAAGCTGTAACTTTCATCCAGAACATAGTTTAGGGGCCATTACCTCTTCAACTATAGTCATTTTTCTTTCGATTGCAAACGTAACCAGTTTTTCAATGGTGTAATGGTTTAACATAGAAAACTTACCGTTGGCTCTCGATTCTAATCTATCACTCCGATTTGCAAACGGATTTCACTGAAGCTGTAACTTTCATCCCCAGAACATACTTTAGGGGCCATTACCTCTTCAACTATAGTCATTTTTCTTTCGATTGCAAACGTAACCAGTTTTTCAATGGTGTAATGGTTTAACATAGAAAACTTACCGTTGGCTCTCGATTCTAATCTATCACTCCGATTTGCAAACGGATTTCACTGAAGCTGTAACTTTCATCCCAGAACATAGTTTAGGGGCCATTACCTCTTCAACTATAGTCATTTTTCTTTCGATTGCAAACGTAACCAGTTTTTCAATGGTGTAATGGTTTAACATAGAAAACTTACCGTTGGCTCTCGATTCTAATCTATCACTCCGATTTGCAAACGGATTTCACTGAAGCTGTAACTTTCATCCCAGAACATAGTTTAGGGGCCATTACCTCTTCAACTATAGTCATTTTTCTTTCGATTGCAAACGTAACCAGTTTTTCAATGGTGTAATGGTTTAACATAGAAAACTTACCGTTGGCTCTCGATTCTAATCTATCACTCCGATTTGCAAACGATTTCACTGAAGCTGTAACTTTCATCCCAGAACATAGTTTAGGGGCCATTACCTCTTCAACTATAGTCATTTTTCTTTCGATTGCAAACGTAACCAGTTTTTCAATGGTGTAATGGTTTAACATAGAAAACTTACCGTTGGCTCTCGATTCTAATCTATCACTCCGATTTGCAAACGGATTTCACTGAAGCTGTAACTTTCATCCCAGAACATAGTTTAGGGGCCATTACCTCTTCAACTATAGTCATTTTTCTTTCGATTGCAAACGTAACCAGTTTTTCAATGGTGTAATGGTTTAACATAGAAAACTTACCGTTGGCTCTCGATTCTAATCTATCACTCCGATTTGCAAACGGATTTCACTGAAGCTGTAACTTTCATCCCAGAACATAGTTTAGGGGCCATTACCTCTTCAACTATAGTCATTTTTCTTTCGATTGCAAACGTAACCAGTTTTTCAATGGTGTAATGGTTTAACATAGAAAACTTACCGTTGGCTCTCGATTCTAATCTATCACTCCGATTTGCAAACGGATTTCACTGAAGCTGTAACTTTCATCCCAGAACATAGTTTAGGGGCCATTACCTCTTCAACTATAGTCATTTTTCTTTCGATTGCAAACGTAACCAGTTTTTCAATGGTGTAATGGTTTAACATAGAA
Source organism: Hyperolius riggenbachi (assembly GCF_040937935.1). NCBI lineage: Eukaryota > Metazoa > Chordata > Amphibia > Anura > Hyperoliidae > Hyperolius > Hyperolius riggenbachi. The sequence goes on along the minus strand of NW_027152401.1, from coordinate 194,512 downwards.
AACTTACCGTTGGCTCTCGATTCTAATCTATCACTCCGATTTGCAAACGGATTTCACTGAAGCTGTAACTTTCATCCCAGAACATAGTTTAGGGGCCATTACCTCTTCAACTATAGTCATTTTTCTTTCGATTGCAAACGTAACCAGTTTTTCAATGGTGTAATGGTTTAACATAGAAAACTTACCGTTGGCTCTCGATTCTAATCTATCACTCCGATTTGCAAACGGATTTCACTGAAGCTGTAACTTTCATCCCAGAACATAGTTTAGGGGCCATTACCTCTTCAACTATAGTCATTTTTCTTTCGATTGCAAACGTAACCAGTTTTTCAATGGTGTAATGGTTTAACATAGAAAACTTACCGTTGGCTCTCGATTCTAATCTATCACTCCGATTTGCAAACGGATTTCACTGAAGCTGTAACTTTCATCCCAGAACATAGTTTAGGGGCCATTACCTCTTCAACTATAGTCATTTTTCTTTCGATTGCAAACGTAACCAGTTTTTCAATGGTGTAATGGTTTAACATAGAAAACTTACCGTTGGCTCTCGATTCTAATCTATCACTCCGATTTGCAAACGGATTTCACTGAAGCTGTAACTTTCATCCCAGAACATAGTTTAGGGGCCATTACCTCTTCAACTATAGTCATTTTTCTTTCGATTGCAAACGTAACCAGTTTTTCAATGGTGTAATGGTTTAACATAGAAAACTTACCGTTGGCTCTCGATTCTAATCTATCACTCCGATTTGCAAACGGATTTCACTGAAGCTGTAACTTTCATCCCAGAACATAGTTTAGGGGCCATTACCTCTTCAACTATAGTCATTTTTCTTTCGATTGCAAACGTAACCAGTTTTTCAATGGTGTAATGGTTTAACATAGAAAACTTACCGTTGGCTCTCGATTCTAATCTATCACTCCGATTTGCAAACGGATTTCACTGAAGCTGTAACTTTCATCCCAGAACATAGTTTAGGGGCCATTACCTCTTCAACTATAGTCATTTTTCTTTCGATTGCAAACGTAACCAGTTTTTCAATGGTGTAATGGTTTAACATAGAAACTTACCGTTGGCTCTCGATTCTAATCTATCACTCCGATTTGCAAACGGATTTCACTGAAGCTGTAACTTTCATCCCAGAACATAGTTTAGGGGCCATTACCTCTTCAACTATAGTCATTTTTCTTTCGATTGCAAACGTAACCAGTTTTTCAATGGTGTAATGGTTTAACATAGAAAACTTACCGTTGGCTCTCGATTCTAATCTATCACTCCGATTTGCAAACGGATTTCACTGAAGCTGTAACTTTCATCCCAGAACATAGTTTAGGGGCCATTACCTCTTCAACTATAGTCATTTTTCTTTCGATTGCAAACGTAACCAGTTTTTCAATGGTGTAATGGTTTAACATAGAAAACTTACCGTTGGCTCTCGATTCTAATCTATCACTCCGATTTGCAAACGGATTTCACTGAAGCTGTAACTTTCATCCCAGAACATAGTTTAGGGGCCATTACCTCTTCAACTATAGTCATTTTTCTTTCGATTGCAAACGTAACCAGTTTTTCAATGGTGTAATGGTTTTAACATAGAAAACTTACCGTTGGCTCTCGATTCTAATCTATCACTCCGATTTGCAAACGGATTTCACTGAAGCTGTAACTTTCATCCCAGAACATAGTTTAGGGGCCATTACCTCTTCAACTATAGTCATTTTTCTTTCGATTGCAAACGTAACCAGTTTTTCAATGGTGTAATGGTTTAACATAGAAAACTTACCGTTGGCTCTCGATTCTAATCTATCACTCCGATTTGCAAACGGATTTCACTGAAGCTGTAACTTTCATCCCAGAACATAGTTTAGGGGCCATTACCTCTTCAACTATAGTCATTTTTCTTTCGATTGCAAACGTAACCAGTTTTTCAATGGTGTAATGGTTTAACATAGAAAACTTACCGTTGGCTCTCGATTCTAATCTATCACTCCGATTTGCAAACGGATTTCACTGAAGCTGTAACTTTCATCCCAGAACATAGTTTAGGGGCCATTACCTCTTCAACTATAGTCATTTTTCTTTCGATTGCAACGTAACCAGTTTTTCAATGGTGTAATGGTTTAACATAGAAAACTTACCGTTGGCTCTCGATTCTAATCTATCACTCCGATTTGCAAACGGATTTCACTGAAGCTGTAACTTTCATCCCAGAACATAGTTTAGGGGCCATTACCTCTTCAACTATAGTCATTTTTCTTTCGATTGCAAACGTAACCAGTTTTTCAATGGTGTAATGGTTTAACATAGAAAACTTACCGTTGGCTCTCGATTCTAATCTATCACTCCGATTTGCAAACGGATTTCACTGAAGCTGTAACTTTCATCCCAGAACATAGTTTAGGGGCCATTACCTCTTCAACTATAGTCATTTTTCTTTCGATTGCAAACGTAACCAGTTTTTCAATGGTGTAATGGTTTAACATAGAAAACTTACCGTTGGCTCTCGATTCTAATCTATCACTCCGATTTGCAAACGGATTTCACTGAAGCTGTAACTTTCATCCCAGAACATAGTTTAGGGGCCATTACCTCTTCAACTATAGTCATTTTTCTTTCGATTGCAAACGTAACCAGTTTTTCAATGGTGTAATGGTTTAACATAGAAAACTTACCGTTGGCTCTCGATTCTAATCTATCACTCCGATTTGCAAACGGATTTCACTGAAGCTGTAACTTTCATCCCAGAACATAGTTTAGGGGCCATTACCTCTTCAACTATAGTCATTTTTCTTTCGATTGCAAACGTAACCAGTTTTTCAATGGTGTAATGGTTTAACATAGAAAACTTACCGTTGGCTCTCGATTCTAATCTATCACTCCGATTTGCAAACGGATTTCACTGAAGCTGTAACTTTCATCCCAGAACATAGTTTAGGGGCCATTACCTCTTCAACTATAGTCATTTTTCTTTCGATTGCAAACGTAACCAGTTTTTCAATGGTGTAATGGTTTAACATAGAAAACTTACCGTTGGCTCTCGATTCTAATCTATCACTCCGATTTGCAAACGGATTTCACTGAAGCTGTAACTTTCATCCCAGAACATAGTTTAGGGGCCATTACCTCTTCAACTATAGTCATTTTTCTTTCGATTGCAAACGTAACCAGTTTTTCAATGGTGTAATGGTTTAACATAGAAAACTTACCGTTGGCTCTCGATTCTAATCTATCACTCCGATTTGCAAACGGATTTCACTGAAGCTGTAACTTTCATCCCAGAACATAGTTTAGGGGCCATTACCTCTTCAACTATAGTCATTTTTCTTTCGATTGCAAACGTAACCAGTTTTTCAATGGTGTAATGGTTTAACATAGAAAACTTACCGTTGGCTCTCGATTCTAATCTATCACTCCGATTTGCAAACGGATTTCACTGAAGCTGTAACTTTCATCCCAGAACATAGTTTAGGGGCCATTACCTCTTCAACTATAGTCATTTTTCTTTCGATTGCAAACGTAACCAGTTTTTCAATGGTGTAATGGTTTAACATAGAAAACTTACCGTTGGCTCTCGATTCTAATCTATCACTCCGATTTGCAAACGGATTTCACTGAAGCTGTAACTTTCATCCCAGAACATAGTTTAGGGGCCATTACCTCTTCAACTATAGTCATTTTTCTTTCGATTGCAAACGTAACCAGTTTTTCAATGGTGTAATGGTTTAACATAGAAAACTTACCGTTGGCTCTCGATTCTAATCTATCACTCCGATTTGCAAACGGATTTCACTGAAGCTGTAACTTTCATCCCAGAACATAGTTTAGGGGCCATTACCTCTTCAACTATAGTCATTTTTCTTTCGATTGCAAACGTAACCAGTTTTTCAATGGTGTACATGGTTTAACATAGAAAACTTACCGTTGGCTCTCGATTCTAATCTATCACTCCGATTTGCAAACGGATTTCACTGAAGCTGTAACTTTCATCCCAGAACATAGTTTAGGGGCCATTACCTCTTCAACTATAGTCATTTTTCTTTCGATTGCAAACGTAACCAGTTTTTCAATGGTGTAATGGTTTAACATAGAAAACTTACCGTTGGCTCTCGATTCTAATCTATCACTCCGATTTGCAAACGGATTTCACTGAAGCTGTAACTTTCATCCCAGAACATAGTTTAGGGGCCATTACCTCTTCAACTATAGTCATTTTTCTTTCGATTGCAAACGTAACCAGTTTTTCAATGGTGTAATGGTTTAACATAGAAAACTTACCGTTGGCTCTCGATTCTAATCTATCACTCCGATTTGCAAACGGATTTCACTGAAGCTGTAACTTTCATCCCAGAACATAGTTTAGGGGCCATTACCTCTTCAACTATAGTCATTTTTCTTTCGATTGCAAACGTAACCAGTTTTTCAATGGTGTAATGGTTTAACATAGAAAACTTACCGTTGGCTCTCGATTCTAATCTATCACTCCGATTTGCAAACGGATTTCACTGAAGCTGTAACTTTCATCCCAGAACATAGTTTAGGGGCCATTACCTCTTCAACTATAGTCATTTTTCTTTCGATTGCAAACGTAACCAGTTTTTCAATGGTGTAATGGTTTAACATAGAAAACTTACCGTTGGCTCTCGATTCTAATCTATCACTCCGATTTGCAAACGGATTTCACTGAAGCTGTAACTTTCATCCCAGAACATAGTTTAGGGGCCATTACCTCTTCAACTATAGTCATTTTTCTTTCGATTGCAAACGTAACCAGTTTTTCAATGGTGTAATGGTTTAACATAGAAAACTTACCGTTGGCTCTCGATTCTAATCTATCACTCCGATTTGCAAACGGATTTCACTGAAGCTGTAACTTTCATCCCAGAACATAGTTTAGGGGCCATTACCTCTTCAACTATAGTCATTTTTCTTTCGATTGCAAACGTAACCAGTTTTTCAATGGTGTAATGGTTTAACATAGAAAACTTACCGTTGGCTCTCGATTCTAATCTATCACTCCGATTTGCAAACGGATTTCACTGAAGCTGTAACTTTCATCCCAGAACATAGTTTAGGGGCCATTACCTCTTCAACTATAGTCATTTTTCTTTCGATTGCAAACGTAACCAGTTTTTCAATGGTGTAATGGTTTAACATAGAAAACTTACCGTTGGCTCTCGATTCTAATCTATCACTCCGATTTGCAAACGGATTTCACTGAAGCTGTAACTTTCATCCCAGAACATAGTTTAGGGGCCATTACCTCTTCAACTATAGTCATTTTTCTTTCGATTGCAAACGTAACCAGTTTTTCAATGGTGTAATGGTTTAACATAGAAAACTTACCGTTGGCTCTCGATTCTAATCTATCACTCCGATTTGCAAACGGATTTCACTGAAGCTGTAACTTTCATCCCAGAACATAGTTTAGGGGCCATTACCTCTTCAACTATAGTCATTTTTCTTTCGATTGCAAACGTAACCAGTTTTTCAATGGTGTAATGGTTTAACATAGAAAACTTACCGTTGGCTCTCGATTCTAATCTATCACTCCGATTTGCAAACGGATTTCACTGAAGCTGTAACTTTCATCCCAGAACATAGTTTAGGGGCCATTACCTCTTCAACTATAGTCATTTTTCTTTCGATTGCAAACGTAACCAGTTTTTCAATGGTGTAATGGTTTAACATAGAAAACTTACCGTTGGCTCTCGATTCTAATCTATCACTCCGATTTGCAAACGGATTTCACTGAAGCTGTAACTTTCATCCCAGAACATAGTTTAGGGGCCATTACCTCTTCAACTATAGTCATTTTTCTTTCGATTGCAAACGTAACCAGTTTTTCAATGGTGTAATGGTTTAACATAGAAAACTTACCGTTGGCTCTCGATTCTAATCTATCACTCCGATTTGCAAACGGATTTCACTGAAGCTGTAACTTTCATCCCAGAACATAGTTTAGGGGCCATTACCTCTTCAACTATAGTCATTTTTCTTTCGATTGCAAACGTAACCAGTTTTTCAATGGTGTAATGGTTTAACATAGAAAACTTACCGTTGGCTCTCGATTCTAATCTATCACTCCGATTTGCAAACGGATTTCACTGAAGCTGTAACTTTCATCCCAGAACATAGTTTAGGGGCCATTACCTCTTCAACTATAGTCATTTTTCTTTCGATTGCAAACGTAACCAGTTTTTCAATGGTGTAATGGTTTAACATAGAAAACTTACCGTTGGCTCTCGATTCTAATCTATCACTCCGATTTGCAAACGGATTTCACTGAAGCTGTAACTTTCATCCCAGAACATAGTTTAGGGGCCATTACCTCTTCAACTATAGTCATTTTTCTTTCGATTGCAAACGTAACCAGTTTTTCAATGGTGTAATGGTTTAACATAGAAAACTTACCGTTGGCTCTCGATTCTAATCTATCACTCCGATTTGCAAACGGATTTCACTGAAGCTGTAACTTTCATCCCAGAACATAGTTTAGGGGCCATTACCTCTTCAACTATAGTCATTTTTCTTTCGATTGCAAACGTAACCAGTTTTTCAATGGTGTAATGGTTTAACATAGAAAACTTACCGTTGGCTCTCGATTCTAATCTATCACTCCGATTTGCAAACGGATTTCACTGAAGCTGTAACTTTCATCCCAGAACATAGTTTAGGGGCCATTACCTCTTCAACTATAGTCATTTTTCTTTCGATTGCAAACGTAACCAGTTTTTCAATGGTGTAATGGTTTAACATAGAAAACTTACCGTTGGCTCTCGATTCTAATCTATCACTCCGATTTGCAAACGGATTTCACTGAAGCTGTAACTTTCATCCCAGAACATAGTTTAGGGGCCATTACCTCTTCAACTATAGTCATTTTTCTTTCGATTGCAAACGTAACCAGTTTTTCAATGGTGTAATGGTTTAACATAGAAAACTTACCGTTGGCTCTCGATTCTAATCTATCACTCCGATTTGCAAACGGATTTCACTGAAGCTGTAACTTTCATCCCAGAACATAGTTTAGGGGCCATTACCTCTTCAACTATAGTCATTTTTCTTTCGATTGCAAACGTAACCAGTTTTTCAATGGTGTAATGGTTTAACATAGAAAACTTACCGTTGGCTCTCGATTCTAATCTATCACTCCGATTTGCAAACGGATTTCACTGAAGCTGTAACTTTCATCCCAGAACATAGTTTAGGGGCCATTACCTCTTCAACTATAGTCATTTTTCTTTCGATTGCAAACGTAACCAGTTTTTCAATGGTGTAATGGTTTAACATAGAAAACTTACCGTTGGCTCTCGATTCTAATCTATCACTCCGATTTGCAAACGGATTTCACTGAAGCTGTAACTTTCATCCCAGAACATAGTTTAGGGGCCATTACCTCTTCAACTATAGTCATTTTTCTTTCGATTGCAAACGTAACCAGTTTTTCAATGGTGTAATGGTTTAACATAGAAAACTTACCGTTGGCTCTCGATTCTAATCTATCACTCCGATTTGCAAACGGATTTCACTGAAGCTGTAACTTTCATCCCAGAACATAGTTTAGGGGCCATTACCTCTTCAACTATAGTCATTTTTCTTTCGATTGCAAACGTAACCAGTTTTTCAATGGTGTAATGGTTTAACATAGAAAACTTACCGTTGGCTCTCGATTCTAATCTATCACTCCGATTTGCAAACGGATTTCACTGAAGCTGTAACTTTCATCCCAGAACATAGTTTAGGGGCCATTACCTCTTCAACTATAGTCATTTTTCTTTCGATTGCAAACGTAACCAGTTTTTCAATGGTGTAATGGTTTAACATAGAAAACTTACCGTTGGCTCTCGATTCTAATCTATCACTCCGATTTGCAAACGGATTTCACTGAAGCTGTAACTTTCATCCCAGAACATAGTTTAGGGGCCATTACCTCTTCAACTATAGTCATTTTTCTTTCGATTGCAAACGTAACCAGTTTTTCAATGGTGTAATGGTTTAACATAGAAAACTTACCGTTGGCTCTCGATTCTAATCTATCACTCCGATTTGCAAACGGATTTCACTGAAGCTGTAACTTTCATCCCAGAACATAGTTTAGGGGCCATTACCTCTTCAACTATAGTCATTTTTCTTTCGATTGCAAACGTAACCAGTTTTTCAATGGTGTAATGGTTTAACATAGAAAACTTACCGTTGGCTCTCGATTCTAATCTATCACTCCGATTTGCAAACGGATTTCACTGAAGCTGTAACTTTCATCCCAGAACATAGTTTAGGGGCCATTACCTCTTCAACTATAGTCATTTTTCTTTCGATTGCAAACGTAACCAGTTTTTCAATGGTGTAATGGTTTAACATAGAAAACTTACCGTTGGCTCTCGATTCTAATCTATCACTCCGATTTGCAAACGGATTTCACTGAAGCTGTAACTTTCATCCCAGAACATAGTTTAGGGGCCATTACCTCTTCAACTATAGTCATTTTTCTTTCGATTGCAAACGTAACCAGTTTTTCAATGGTGTAATGGTTTAACATAGAAAACTTACCGTTGGCTCTCGATTCTAATCTATCACTCCGATTTGCAAACGGATTTCACTGAAGCTGTAACTTTCATCCCAGAACATAGTTTAGGGGCCATTACCTCTTCAACTATAGTCATTTTTCTTTCGATTGCAAACGTAACCAGTTTTTCAATGGTGTAATGGTTTAACATAGAAAACTTACCGTTGGCTCTCGATTCTAATCTATCACTCCGATTTGCAAACGGATTTCACTGAAGCTGTAACTTTCATCCCAGAACATAGTTTAGGGGCCATTACCTCTTCAACTATAGTCATTTTTCTTTCGATTGCAAACGTAACCAGTTTTTCAATGGTGTAATGGTTTAACATAGAAAACTTACCGTTGGCTCTCGATTCTAATCTATCACTCCGATTTGCAAACGGATTTCACTGAAGCTGTAACTTTCATCCCAGAACATAGTTTAGGGGCCATTACCTCTTCAACTATAGTCATTTTTCTTTCGATTGCAAACGTAACCAGTTTTTCAATGGTGTAATGGTTTAACATAGAAAACTTACCGTTGGCTCTCGATTCTAATCTATCACTCCGATTTGCAAACGGATTTCACTGAAGCTGTAACTTTCATCCCAGAACATAGTTTAGGGGCCATTACCTCTTCAACTATAGTCATTTTTCTTTCGATTGCAAACGTAACCAGTTTTTCAATGGTGTAATGGTTTAACATAGAAAACTTACCGTTGGCTCTCGATTCTAATCTATCACTCCGATTTGCAAACGGATTTCACTGAAGCTGTAACTTTCATCCCAGAACATAGTTTAGGGGCCATTACCTCTTCAACTATAGTCATTTTTCTTTCGATTGCAAACGTAACCAGTTTTTCAATGGTGTAATGGTTTAACATAGAAAACTTACCGTTGGCTCTCGATTCTAATCTATCACTCCGATTTGCAAACGGATTTCACTGAAGCTGTAACTTTCATCCCAGAACATAGTTTAGGGGCCATTACCTCTTCAACTATAGTCATTTTTCTTTCGATTGCAAACGTAACCAGTTTTTCAATGGTGTAATGGTTTAACATAGAAAACTTACCGTTGGCTCTCGATTCTAATCTATCACTCCGATTTGCAAACGGATTTCACTGAAGCTGTAACTTTCATCCCAGAACATAGTTTAGGGGCCATTACCTCTTCAACTATAGTCATTTTTCTTTCGATTGCAAACGTAACCAGTTTTTCAATGGTGTAATGGTTTAACATAGAAAACTTACCGTTGGCTCTCGATTCTAATCTATCACTCCGATTTGCAAACGGATTTCACTGAAGCTGTAACTTTCATCCCAGAACATAGTTTAGGGGCCATTACCTCTTCAACTATAGTCATTTTTCTTTCGATTGCAAACGTAACCAGTTTTTCAATGGTGTAATGGTTTAACATAGAAAACTTACCGTTGGCTCTCGATTCTAATCTATCACTCCGATTTGCAAACGGATTTCACTGAAGCTGTAACTTTCATCCCAGAACATAGTTTAGGGGCCATTACCTCTTCAACTATAGTCATTTTTCTTTCGATTGCAAACGTAACCAGTTTTTCAATGGTGTAATGGTTTAACATAGAAAACTTACCGTTGGCTCTCGATTCTAATCTATCACTCCGATTTGCAAACGGATTTCACTGAAGCTGTAACTTTCATCCCAGAACATAGTTTAGGGGCCATTACCTCTTCAACTATAGTCATTTTTCTTTCGATTGCAAACGTAACCAGTTTTTCAATGGTGTAATGGTTTAACATAGAAAACTTACCGTTGGCTCTCGATTCTAATCTATCACTCCGATTTGCAAACGGATTTCACTGAAGCTGTAACTTTCATCCCAGAACATAGTTTAGGGGCCATTACCTCTTCAACTATAGTCATTTTTCTTTCGATTGCAAACGTAACCAGTTTTTCAATGGTGTAATGGTTTAACATAGAAAACTTACCGTTGGCTCTCGATTCTAATCTATCACTCCGATTTGCAAACGGATTTCACTGAAGCTGTAACTTTCATCCCAGAACATAGTTTAGGGGCCATTACCTCTTCAACTATAGTCATTTTTCTTTCGATTGCAAACGTAACCAGTTTTTCAATGGTGTAATGGTTTAACATAGAAAACTTACCGTTGGCTCTCGATTCTAATCTATCACTCCGATTTGCAAACGGATTTCACTGAAGCTGTAACTTTCATCCCAGAACATAGTTTAGGGGCCATTACCTCTTCAACTATAGTCATTTTTCTTTCGATTGCAAACGTAACCAGTTTTTCAATGGTGTAATGGTTTAACATAGAAAACTTACCGTTGGCTCTCGATTCTAATCTATCACTCCGATTTGCAAACGGATTTCACTGAAGCTGTAACTTTCATCCCAGAACATAGTTTAGGGGCCATTACCTCTTCAACTATAGTCATTTTTCTTTCGATTGCAAACGTAACCAGTTTTTCAATGGTGTAATGGTTTAACATAGAAAACTTACCGTTGGCTCTCGATTCTAATCTATCACTCCGATTTGCAAACGGATTTCACTGAAGCTGTAACTTTCATCCCAGAACATAGTTTAGGGGCCATTACCTCTTCAACTATAGTCATTTTTCTTTCGATTGCAAACGTAACCAGTTTTTCAATGGTGTAATGGTTTAACATAGAAAACTTACCGTTGGCTCTCGATTCTAATCTATCACTCCGATTTGCAAACGGATTTCACTGAAGCTGTAACTTTCATCCCAGAACATAGTTTAGGGGCCATTACCTCTTCAACTATAGTCATTTTTCTTTCGATTGCAAACGTAACCAGTTTTTCAATGGTGTAATGGTTTAACATAGAAAACTTACCGTTGGCTCTCGATTCTAATCTATCACTCCGATTTGCAAACGGATTTCACTGAAGCTGTAACTTTCATCCCAGAACATAGTTTAGGGGCCATTACCTCTTCAACTATAGTCATTTTTCTTTCGATTGCAAACGTAACCAGTTTTTCAATGGTGTAATGGTTTAACATAGAAAACTTACCGTTGGCTCTCGATTCTAATCTATCACTCCGATTTGCAAACGGATTTCACTGAAGCTGTAACTTTCATCCCAGAACATAGTTTAGGGGCCATTACCTCTTCAACTATAGTCATTTTTCTTTCGATTGCAAACGTAACCAGTTTTTCAATGGTGTAATGGTTTAACATAGAAAACTTACCGTTGGCTCTCGATTCTAATCTATCACTCCGATTTGCAAACGGATTTCACTGAAGCTGTAACTTTCATCCCAGAACATAGTTTAGGGGCCATTACCTCTTCAACTATAGTCATTTTTCTTTCGATTGCAAACGTAACCAGTTTTTCAATGGTGTAATGGTTTAACATAGAAAACTTACCGTTGGCTCTCGATTCTAATCTATCACTCCGATTTGCAAACGGATTTCACTGAAGCTGTAACTTTCATCCCAGAACATAGTTTAGGGGCCATTACCTCTTCAACTATAGTCATTTTTCTTTCGATTGCAAACGTAACCAGTTTTTCAATGGTGTAATGGTTTAACATAGAAAACTTACCGTTGGCTCTCGATTCTAATCTATCACTCCGATTTGCAAACGGATTTCACTGAAGCTGTAACTTTCATCCCAGAACATAGTTTAGGGGCCATTACCTCTTCAACTATAGTCATTTTTCTTTCGATTGCAAACGTAACCAGTTTTTCAATGGTGTAATGGTTTAACATAGAAAACTTACCGTTGGCTCTCGATTCTAATCTATCACTCCGATTTGCAAACGGATTTCACTGAAGCTGTAACTTTCATCCCAGAACATAGTTTAGGGGCCATTACCTCTTCAACTATAGTCATTTTTCTTTCGATTGCAAACGTAACCAGTTTTTCAATGGTGTAATGGTTTAACATAGAAAACTTACCGTTGGCTCTCGATTCTAATCTATCACTCCGATTTGCAAACGGATTTCACTGAAGCTGTAACTTTCATCCCAGAACATAGTTTAGGGGCCATTACCTCTTCAACTATAGTCATTTTTCTTTCGATTGCAAACGTAACCAGTTTTTCAATGGTGTAATGGTTTAACATAGAAAACTTACCGTTGGCTCTCGATTCTAATCTATCACTCCGATTTGCAAACGGATTTCACTGAAGCTGTAACTTTCATCCCAGAACATAGTTTAGGGGCCATTACCTCTTCAACTATAGTCATTTTTCTTTCGATTGCAAACGTAACCAGTTTTTCAATGGTGTAATGGTTTAACATAGAAAACTTACCGTTGGCTCTCGATTCTAATCTATCACTCCGATTTGCAAACGGATTTCACTGAAGCTGTAACTTTCATCCCAGAACATAGTTTAGGGGCCATTACCTCTTCAACTATAGTCATTTTTCTTTCGATTGCAAACGTAACCAGTTTTTCAATGGTGTAATGGTTTAACATAGAAAACTTACCGTTGGCTCTCGATTCTAATCTATCACTCCGATTTGCAAACGGATTTCACTGAAGCTGTAACTTTCATCCCAGAACATAGTTTAGGGGCCATTACCTCTTCAACTATAGTCATTTTTCTTTCGATTGCAAACGTAACCAGTTTTTCAATGGTGTAATGGTTTAACATAGAAAACTTACCGTTGGCTCTCGATTCTAATCTATCACTCCGATTTGCAAACGGATTTCACTGAAGCTGTAACTTTCATCCCAGAACATAGTTTAGGGGCCATTACCTCTTCAACTATAGTCATTTTTCTTTCGATTGCAAACGTAACCAGTTTTTCAATGGTGTAATGGTTTAACATAGAAAACTTACCGTTGGCTCTCGATTCTAATCTATCACTCCGATTTGCAAACGGATTTCACTGAAGCTGTAACTTTCATCCCAGAACATAGTTTAGGGGCCATTACCTCTTCAACTATAGTCATTTTTCTTTCGATTGCAAACGTAACCAGTTTTTCAATGGTGTAATGGTTTAACATAGAAAACTTACCGTTGGCTCTCGATTCTAATCTATCACTCCGATTTGCAAACGGATTTCACTGAAGCTGTAACTTTCATCCCAGAACATAGTTTAGGGGCCATTACCTCTTCAACTATAGTCATTTTTCTTTCGATTGCAAACGTAACCAGTTTTTCAATGGTGTAATGGTTTAACATAGAAAACTTACCGTTGGCTCTCGATTCTAATCTATCACTCCGATTTGCAAACGGATTTCACTGAAGCTGTAACTTTCATCCCAGAACATAGTTTAGGGGCCATTACCTCTTCAACTATAGTCATTTTTCTTTCGATTGCAAACGTAACCAGTTTTTCAATGGTGTAATGGTTTAACATAGAAAACTTACCGTTGGCTCTCGATTCTAATCTATCACTCCGATTTGCAAACGGATTTCACTGAAGCTGTAACTTTCATCCCAGAACATAGTTTAGGGGCCATTACCTCTTCAACTATAGTCATTTTTCTTTCGATTGCAAACGTAACCAGTTTTTCAATGGTGTAATGGTTTAACATAGAAAACTTACCGTTGGCTCTCGATTCTAATCTATCACTCCGATTTGCAAACGGATTTCACTGAAGCTGTAACTTTCATCCCAGAACATAGTTTAGGGGCCATTACCTCTTCAACTATAGTCATTTTTCTTTCGATTGCAAACGTAACCAGTTTTTCAATGGTGTAATGGTTTAACATAGAAAACTTACCGTTGGCTCTCGATTCTAATCTATCACTCCGATTTGCAAACGGATTTCACTGAAGCTGTAACTTTCATCCCAGAACATAGTTTAGGGGCCATTACCTCTTCAACTATAGTCATTTTTCTTTCGATTGCAAACGTAACCAGTTTTTCAATGGTGTAATGGTTTAACATAGAAAACTTACCGTTGGCTCTCGATTCTAATCTATCACTCCGATTTGCAAACGGATTTCACTGAAGCTGTAACTTTCATCCCAGAACATAGTTTAGGGGCCATTACCTCTTCAACTATAGTCATTTTTCTTTCGATTGCAAACGTAACCAGTTTTTCAATGGTGTAATGGTTTAACATAGAAAACTTACCGTTGGCTCTCGATTCTAATCTATCACTCCGATTTGCAAACGGATTTCACTGAAGCTGTAACTTTCATCCCAGAACATAGTTTAGGGGCCATTACCTCTTCAACTATAGTCATTTTTCTTTCGATTGCAAACGTAACCAGTTTTTCAATGGTGTAATGGTTTAACATAGAAAACTTACCGTTGGCTCTCGATTCTAATCTATCACTCCGATTTGCAAACGGATTTCACTGAAGCTGTAACTTTCATCCCAGAACATAGTTTAGGGGCCATTACCTCTTCAACTATAGTCATTTTTCTTTCGATTGCAAACGTAACCAGTTTTTCAATGGTGTAATGGTTTAACATAGAAAACTTACCGTTGGCTCTCGATTCTAATCTATCACTCCGATTTGCAAACGGATTTCACTGAAGCTGTAACTTTCATCCCAGAACATAGTTTAGGGGCCATTACCTCTTCAACTATAGTCATTTTTCTTTCGATTGCAAACGTAACCAGTTTTTCAATGGTGTAATGGTTTAACATAGAAAACTTACCGTTGGCTCTCGATTCTAATCTATCACTCCGATTTGCAAACGGATTTCACTGAAGCTGTAACTTTCATCCCAGAACATAGTTTAGGGGCCATTACCTCTTCAACTATAGTCATTTTTCTTTCGATTGCAAACGTAACCAGTTTTTCAATGGTGTAATGGTTTAACATAGAAAACTTACCGTTGGCTCTCGATTCTAATCTATCACTCCGATTTGCAAACGGATTTCACTGAAGCTGTAACTTTCATCCCAGAACATAGTTTAGGGGCCATTACCGCTTCAACTATAGTCATTTTTCTTTCGATTGCAAACGTAACCAGTTTTTCAATGGCGTAATGGTTTAACATAGAAAACTTACCGTTGGCTCTCGATTCTAATCTATCACTCCGATTTGCAAACGGATTTCACTGAAGCTGTAACTTTCATCCCAGAACATAGTTTAGGGGCCATTACCTCTTCAACTATAGTCATTTTTCTTTCGATTGCAAACGTAACCAGTTTTTCAATGGTGTAATGGTTTAACATAGAAAACTTACCGTTGGCTCTCGATTCTAATCTATCACTCCGATTTGCAAACGGATTTCACTGAAGCTGTAACTTTCATCCCAGAACATAGTTTAGGGGCCATTACCTCTTCAACTATAGTCATTTTTCTTTCGATTGCAAACGTAACCAGTTTTTCAATGGTGTAATGGTTTAACATAGAAAACTTACCGTTGGCTCTCGATTCTAATCTATCACTCCGATTTGCAAACGGATTTCACTGAAGCTGTAACTTTCATCCCAGAACATAGTTTAGGGGCCATTACCTCTTCAACTATAGTCATTTTTCTTTCGATTGCAAACGTAACCAGTTTTTCAATGGTGTAATGGTTTAACATAGAAAACTTACCGTTGGCTCTCGATTCTAATCTATCACTCCGATTTGCAAACGGATTTCACTGAAGCTGTAACTTTCATCCCAGAACATAGTTTAGGGGCCATTACCTCTTCAACTATAGTCATTTTTCTTTCGATTGCAAACATAACCAGTTTTTCAATGGTGTAATGGTTTAACATAGAAAACTTACCGTTGGCTCTCGATTCTAATCTATCACTCCGATTTGCAAACGGATTTCACTGAAGCTGTAACTTTCATCCCAGAACATAGTTTAGGGGCCATTACCTCTTCAACTATAGTCATTTTTCTTTCGATTGCAAACGTAACCAGTTTTTCAATGGTGTAATGGTTTAACATAGAAAACTTACCGTTGGCTCTCGATTCTAATCTATCACTCCGATTTGCAAACGGATTTCACTGAAGCTGTAACTTTCATCCCAGAACATAGTTTAGGGGCCATTACCTCTTCAACTATAGTCATTTTTCTTTCGATTGCAAACGTAACCAGTTTTTCAATGGCGTAATGGTTTAACATAGAAAACTTACCGTTGGCTCTCGATTCTAATCTATCACTCCGATTTGCAAACGGATTTCACTGAAGCTGTAACTTTCATCCCAGAACATATTTTAGGGGCCATTACCTCTTCAACTATAGTCATTTTTCTTTCGATTGCAAACGTAACCAGTTTTTCAATGGTGTAATGGTTTAACATAGAAAACTTACCGTTGGCTCTCGATTCTAATCTATCACTCCGATTTGCAAACGGATTTCACTGAAGCTGTAACTTTCATCCCAGAACATAGTTTAGGGGCCATTACCTCTTCAACTATAGTCATTTTTCTTTCGATTGCAAACGTAACCAGTTTTTCAATGGTGTAATGGTTTAACATAGAAAACTTACCGTTGGCTCTCGATTCTAATCTATCACTCCGATTTGCAAACGGATTTCACTGAAGCTGTAACTTTCATCCCAGAACATAGTTTAGGGGCCATTACCTCTTCAACTATAGTCATTTTTCTTTCGATTGCAAACGTAACCAGTTTTTCAATGGTGTAATGGTTTAACATAGAAAACTTACCGTTGGCTCTCGATTCTAATCTATCACTCCGATTTGCAAACGGATTTCACTGAAGCTGTAACTTTCATCCCAGAACATAGTTTAGGGGCCATTACCTCTTCAACTATAGTCATTTTTCTTTCGATTGCAAACGTAACCAGTTTTTCAATGGTGTAATGGTTTAACATAGAAAACTTACCGTTGGCTCTCGATTCTAATCTATCACTCCGATTTGCAAACGGATTTCACTGAAGCTGTAACTTTCATCCCAGAACATAGTTTAGGGGCCATTACCTCTTCAACTATAGTCATTTTTCTTTCGATTGCAAACGTAACCAGTTTTTCAATGGTGTAATGGTTTAACATAGAAAACTTACCGTTGGCTCTCGATTCTAATCTATCACTCCGATTTGCAAACGGATTTCACTGAAGCTGTAACTTTCATCCCAGAACATAGTTTAGGGGCCATTACCTCCTCAACTATAGTCATTTTTCTTTCGATTGCAAACGTAACCAGTTTTTCAATGGTGTAATGGTTTAACATAGAAAACTTACCGTTGGCTCTCGATTCTAATCTATCACTCCGATTTGCAAACGGATTTCACTGAAGCTGTAACTTTCATCCCAGAACATAGTTTAGGGGCCATTACCTCTTCAACTATAGTCATTTTTCTTTCGATTGCAAACGTAACCAGTTTTTCAATGGTGTAATGGTTTAACATAGAAAACTTACCGTTGGCTCTCGATTCTAATCTATCACTCCGATTTGCAAACGGATTTCACTGAAGCTGTAACTTTCATCCCAGAACATAGTTTAGGGGCCATTACCTCTTCAACTATAGTCATTTTTCTTTCGATTGCAAACGTAACCAGTTTTTCAATGGTGTAATGGTTTAACATAGAAAACTTACCGTTGGCTCTCGATTCTAATCTATCACTCCGATTTGCAAACGGATTTCACTGAAGCTGTAACTTTCATCCCAGAACATAGTTTAGGGGCCATTACCTCTTCAACTATAGTCATTTTTCTTTCGATTGCAAACGTAACCAGTTTTTCAATGGTGTAATGGTTTAACATAGAAAACTTACCGTTGGCTCTCGATTCTAATCTATCACTCCGATTTGCAAACGGATTTCACTGAAGCTGTAACTTTCATCCCAGAACATAGTTTAGGGGCCATTACCTCTTCAACTATAGTCATTTTTCTTTCGATTGCAAACGTAACCAGTTTTTCAATGGTGTAATGGTTTAACATAGAAAACTTACCGTTGGCTCTCGATTCTAATCTATCACTCCGATTTGCAAACGGATTTCACTGAAGCTGTAACTTTCATCCCAGAACATAGTTTAGGGGCCATTACCTCTTCAACTATAGTCATTTTTCTTTCGATTGCAAACGTAACCAGTTTTTCAATGGTGTAATGGTTTAACATAGAAAACTTACCGTTGGCTCTCGATTCTAATCTATCACTCCGATTTGCAAACGGATTTCACTGAAGCTGTAACTTTCATCCCAGAACATAGTTTAGGGGCCATTACCTCTTCAACTATAGTCATTTTTCTTTCGATTGCAAACGTAACCAGTTTTTCAATGGTGTAATGGTTTAACATAGAAGGGGCGTGGCTACGCAGCAGAGCTGAATGGAGGCTTGATCCCTGAGCTCCTGCTGTGATCACCCTTTAGAGCGACCTAAAGCAACCCAGAAAGCCCCAAAACAGCACTAAAAGGTGGGTGAACATCCCAGGATGGCTTCAGGCTACCGGAGAGTGTCTCAAAGACAGCAGAAACAGAGCAATTCAGTCCCCAGGAAGCTCTCCACGTTCTTTACTGAGGAAAACCAAGATGGCGCCGGCCATTACAGGCCCAGCCTGCATCAGGAGGCTAACTACAGGACCCCTCCACCGCTAGACCAGAGGAACAGGTACAGCCTTTTATTCACTCCCCAGGGAAGGAGAGACAGAGCGGACATACTGGAGGAGGAAAATGAGGAGGAATATGGCATGCGGAGATCGGCAGAGGACAACAGAGAGCGAAGCCCGCTGAAGACGCCACAAACTTCCGGATTACATCGCGATTCCGTACGGAAATCCGACTATATTCGGAATTTCGAATCCGACCGCATACGGAAATCCGAATCTGGAGACCCCAAGGTAGGACTCACACCGCACTCTACTCCTAGCCCATCCGAACAGCAGTCCCACCCAACCACCTATCCCGAACAGCAGACGCTCGCTGAGCAACAACCTCATCCACCCATCCATCCATCCCCAACTGCACAACGTCACCCACCAGAAAACATATTTAGCACACTGGCCGCATTCCCTGCATCTGAAGAACCTATGTCACAGCAATTCTTCAAAAACTTTATGCTTTCCTTCAGCCAGATGCTAAGTGACAATATTACAGGCACCAGAGCAGACCTAAACACACTCGCAGGCAATGTTGAGGTATTCGCTGCTGACACAGACCAGAGGATCTGCCTGCTGGAAAACAAGGTGATTGAAATGTCCAAAAATTACAATGTCCTGGTGGATGCACATAAACAACTAGCGGATGAGAACAAGTGGATGAAGGAAAAGATAGCAGATGGGGAAGACAGAAACAGGAGGAATAACATAAAAATAAGAGGGGTCCCTGAAACTGTCGCCAACGATCAGCTGAATGCTTATGTAGCAGACATCCTACACGCCACACTTCCTGACCTCAATCAAAGCGAGCTCACAGTGGATAGGGCCCATAGACTTCCCAAACCGGCCCATCTTGGAAAGAACCTACCAAGAGACGTCATAACAAGGATCCATTTCTTTCATGTCAAGGAGAAGTTACTGGCGGCAACAAGAGAGGGAAAGAAACTTCCAGGAGAGTACAAAGACCTTTCCCTGTTCCAGGATCTATCTCAGGCTACATTAAAAACCAGAAGAGACTTCTCACAGGTGACAACTACACTGAGGTACAGAAAGATTCCTTACAATTGGGGGTTCCCCCCCAAACTGATAATTTTTGACCATGGTACCACACACATTGTTAAAACCCCTGATGAAGGCCTTGATTTGCTGGCCAAGTGGGAGATCCCTGTCTTCATCCCAAGAGATCCAGTCAGAGACAGACCATTCCGCCCTCCTATCTCTCCCAAGCCGAGACCACTCCAAACATCGATGGACACCACCCCACCTTTGAACGTAGAAGAACAACTCAAAGCTGGGGAAGCCACGGGTACCACTTGAACTATGGGTGATCCCCCACGGAACTTTCCCCCCAACTAGACTTACCCCCTTAGGAATTCCTTTCCTATAGGTGGTCAGTCACACTGGACGTCCACACCGGTGGACACTGACCGTAAGGTCATTGACTGTTTTTTGGAAGTTTAGACTTCCTGTTCTTTTTCTGTACTTCCTATTAAGTTTATTGTTATAGTTATTTCTTATCCTTTCTCTACCCCTCTTTAAGGAGTAGAGACACAGGGTTGGGTCAATTTAAGGGGGGTACGCACGGGTAGAACCGGATGCCTCTGCGTGCCCACCTCGGCCTTACCCTGACTTCTCTTCTGTTTCTTTTATTATTTTTTATTAGTATTAAGGTTTGCACACTGTCATGTCCACTAACTAAACTCTTTTTCCTCAGAGCCGAGATATACGGACGTTCTGGTAAGATAAGGTTTTATGATAACAACTCATGTTTTCTGCTTTTTCTATTTTATCTGTTTGATAAAGGGGACGTTTGCTTCATAGGTATTTTACAGCATAATATAAGATATCATGAGTGATTGCCAACTTTTGTCTCTGAATGTTAGAGGGTTAAACTCTTATAGGAAAAGATATTTACTGAATAAGCTAACCAAAGAACAAAAACCAGACATTATTTGTCTACAAGAAACTCATTTATCAAAAATATCTGCATCTAGATTAAAAATACACAACTATTCTACGGTTTTCCACTCAACATTCAGAGACAAAAGGAAAGCGGGAGTTTGTATCGCAATCAGGGATACTCTGGGACTGGTGGTGGAGAGGTCACATTGTAGTGAGGACGGTAGATTGGTGATGATTGCTGGGACTATTAACTCCCAAAATTTTACGTTTGCCAATATTTATGCCCCCAATCACCATCAAGTAAAATTTCTTAATAAAACATTCCAAAAAATACAAAAATTCCAAAAAGGTAATTTATTTATAGTAGGAGACATGAATGCAGTAGTCGACCCCCTATTAGACTCAACATCACAAACAAGAAGAGCCCAATCCATACTCCTGCCCTCACTAATCAAGAATGAATTATTTGACACTTGGAGGTGTATTCACCCCAAGGAAAAGGGTTACAGTTTTTATTCGCCAATCTACCAGTCCTTCACTAGGATAGACCATTGTTTAACCGACAGATTCTCTCTACCACTGGTCTCAGACATTACTATTGGTTCAAGAATTTGGTCCGATCACTCCCCTCTCACAGTCAAATTTTACTTAAAAGACGCTTCCCCCAAACAGACCAACTGGAAACTAAACAAATTCCTAATTAACTCAGAACACATTTTTCCCCTTATAAAAAACGAATTGCTGGAATATTTCCACTTTAATGATGCTAGTGTAACCTCCAGGGTCTCCTTATGGAATGCACACAAGGCATTCATGAGAGGAGTTCTCATGAAACAAGGAGCTATACACAAAAAGAAAGTAAGAGAAAAAACAGACCTTTTATTAAACAAAATCAGATCATTGGAAGTGGAGATATTCAGCAAAAATAAAAAAGAACTGACCAAGGAACTGGAGGAGAGGAGACAGGAGCTGGCAGAGTGTATGTACTATGAGTATGATAAATGGCAGACTAGACTAAGGGAGGATTGGTACCATGGAGGAAACAAAGCTGGTAAAGCAATGGCCCGGAAGATCAAAGGCCAAAGAATTTCCCAAAGAATTTTGAAGATGAAACATCCCCTAACAAAAACAGAAGTGCATCACCCTAAAGATATAGTAGAAGCGTTAGCCAAGTATTATGAAGGCCTATATAATTTAGAATTAGACCCCAACATCCCCTCCCCAACCCCACAAAAAATTGATAAATATTTAGATAAAGTAAACCTCCCCTCACTATCTGATTTTGAAAAGAAATATCTCTCCACCCCCTTTTCCCAAGCTGAAGTAGAAAATGTCATTAACACCTTAAAAAGAGATAAAGCCCCAGGCCCAGATGGTTACATAAACGATTATTATAAAAAATTTGTCAGTATCCTATCCAAGCCCCTAACTAATATGTTTAACGAAATAGCCACCCAACGTAGTTTCCCCAAAGAATCCTTAACCGCCTTCATATCCACTATCCCTAAAGAAGACAAAAACCCTGCAGACCCCAGTAGCTACAGACCTATTTCACTCCTCAACACTGATGTAAAGATATATGCCAAAATTATTGCTAACAGATTATCCCCCCTAATGCCCCAGCTTATTAATTCAGACCAGGTAGGTTTTATTAGAGGTAGGTCAACAAACGACGGCACAAGAAAGGCCCTCGCCATACTCCATCAGATCAAGCTCTGTCGGACGCCTACCCTCCTCGTCTCTTTAGACGCGGAGAAGGCGTTCGACAGAGTTAACTGGCTATATATGTCCAGAGTTCTTTCCAAATTTGGAATACCAGACTTCCTCCATGGTGCCATCCTAGCGTTATATACCTGCCCATCCGCTTGTGTTGCCTCTTCTGGCTCTGTCTCCTCACCTTTTAACATCACCAATGGTACCCGCCAGGGTTGTCCTCTCTCCCCCTTAATTTTTAATTTGACATTGGAACCCCTTGCACAAAAAATTAGAAATAATCCCAATATCCACGGTATTAAGATTGGTAACTATTCCACTAAATTAGGCCTCTACGCAGACGATGTGATACTATTTATCCAAAAACCCTCGATATCATTGCCAAATGCAACAGAGGAACTTGATGAGTTCTCAACAGTATCATATTATAAGCTCAATGAGCAAAAGACGGTCATTCTCCCTTGCTTCATACCTGCTAAGATGAAAGAAACTCTTAAGCAGTCCTGCCAGTACACCTGGAACGAGAAATCCATTAAATATCTTGGTATCCAGCTCACCCCAACCATTGCACAGATTTATAGAGAAAACTACGGCCCTTGGTTATCCAAAATTAAAGATAAGTTAGAATCCCTTTCCAAAGTAGAATTTTCATGGCTAGGTAGAATTGCAGCATTTAAAATGATGATCCTTCCCCAACTCCTCTACCTGTTCCGGAATCTCCCAATAAGAGTTCCCCAAAAATTCTTCACAGAATTACAAAAACAATTAAATCGATATTTTCTAAGAAACAGAAAGGCCAGGTTCTCCAATAAAATATTAACATCACACATCTCCAATATGGGTCTAGGTGCACCAAATGTGGAACTTTATTACAAGGCCACAGTTCTGGACCAATCCAGGTCAATCTGGATAAAAGATTCCACAAAACAATGGGTTGTTATTGAGGAAGAGCAACTACCACTAAAATCATTTAGAGAGTTTCTAGAATCCAGATTGACCTGGAAAATCCAACAACATATCCAGAACCCTGTCACTGCCAACTCTCTTAGACTATGGAAAGAACTAACTAACTTGAGCAAAAACGAGACGATGGCAGTGACAGTACCAACTTCCCTAGACACTTTGCATGCAGCTATAAAGAACTTGAATTTGGAGACCTGGACTGACCATGGATTAAAATCCATAGAAGATCTGTTGGGAGATTCCGGAATAAGATCCCTTGAAGACTTAACAGAAACATATGGAATCCCATCAACAGAGAAACCCACCTATGATAGAGTAGCTAGATTTTTTAATAAACATCCTTATACCCCCATCACCTTAGAACCCAAAATTATAAAACTCATTCAATTAGAAAACACTCATTTAAAAGGAACCTCAATATTTTATAGAACTTTACTAGACCTAAAAGAAACTTTCCCCAAATGGCAACTAACCAGGTGGCAGGACTGGCTGGGAGATGAAGCTGAAGTGGGTGTGGAGGAATGGGAGATGGCCGTCAAAGCACTCAAAAAGGTTTCTCACTGTGTGGGACACCATGAGAGTTTACTTAAAAGCATTTGGCGGTGGTATCTAACCCCCGAAAAGATAAGCAAATTTGATACCCATACATCCCCCCTATGTTGGAGGGGCTGCAACCTGGCGGGTACCATGGAACATATCCTTTGGGAGTGCCCCAAGCTCCAGAACATGTGGAAAGATATTGGGACCTTTCTCCAACAACTCCCAATGTCTTTACAAACTATCCCCCCAGGCTTAGCGGTGTTAAATTTGGGTGCTCATTCTCTTCCCCCTCAGGAAAGAATGATCATCACTCATGTATTTATAGTGGTGAGAGGATTGTTAGCTCTATACTGGAAATCCCCCTACATACCAACTTTGGAGGAAATCCTCAGAAGAGTAGAGTCCAATCTTTTGGCCGAAAAGGCCTGGTCCATCAGGTGTGGAAATGTAAATTCCTTTCTTAAGAAAGCCGCTCTCTGGCCAACAGTTTATTTGAGTTCCAAACTATCAGATTTTTAAACAATCTCACTTCTCTTCCTTATGTGGCATCAGGATAAGTGTGTATGTTACTCGTATGATCTTACCAGCACATCCATCCCATTTGGTTCATCCTATATCTCTATTTTCCTTCTAAAGCTCTAAGTTGTCTGGTCATGACAGTGTGCATAGTAGAGTAGTTGAATAGAATAGGTTAGGTTTAGGTTTAGGTTTATGTAGTTAGTAATCAGTATTGTACATCAACACAATATTTGGAATCCCAACCAACCAACCATACGACATAGGAAGTCACCCCCATGCATTGCCTATTCCTGGTGTGCAACCTGAGGCAATATGGTAAACCTATACACGGGTCTTACTCCCTGGGATCTATGTGGAGGGTTAGTCCCTCATTTCCCAGGTTGAGAGAGACCTACTAATCACAAAATCTACTTCCACCATCTTGCCATGCACACCTTGAGTAGGAGCTACTTCCCCCTCATAATCATTTCCCTGATTTCTACATGTCAAATGGATATTTGGCATTTAGACTAACCAATTGACCCCAACCCAAGTAGTCAGATATGTCAGACATTACAACCAAACATTACTAACTCCAACACAATTGCAGTATACCACATTTAACAATAATTTAACAATTTTTTGATTAACAAGACCCCACAGAGAATCAGAAACCCATAGTATACAATTTAAAATAACTAAAATAACTTTGCATAAATTAATACTAAAATAACACACAATGATAGTACTCAATGATAGTTGGAAAAATTAAACATAACTCAACATAAGAATATGAAGAATTGTTCAGAACGCATTATACGCATACACGCGCTCTTTGACAATGCTCATTACGTATAATGTACAATCACTACAAGCAGCTACACATCAAATACGCGTTCTAAACCGGTTTTACGCGTATTTTCCCAACAATTAGATACCTCCACTATCCTCTTCAAAGTAAAACTTTAATAACTCAATACTTTATTACTCCTCCTTAACTATTAACTATTCTCTTCTTTTTTCTTATGAAGGTTATAAAGATTTATGTTCATATTTTCATATTATATTTTGTATCAATAAAGATAAGTCCTCTTAAAAACAACTAGAAACACCTGCTCAAAAAAACAAATGTAAGTAATCTACATCAATGCTTAATTTCAATTTTACTGCAATTGATCTGCATTTGATTTATGATATGCCTATCTACTTGTTTTTGCACTCACTGTTAAAATTTGAAAATTCCAATAAAAATACTATTGTTACTGGTTTAACATAGAAAACTTACCGTTGGCTCTCGATTCTAATCTATCACTCCGATTTGCAAACGGATTTCACTGAAGCTGTAACTTTCATCCCAGAACATAGTTTAGGGGCCATTACCTCTTCAACTATAGTCATTTTTCTTTCGATTGCAAACGTAACCAGTTTTTCAATGGTGTAATGGTTTAACATAGAAAACTTACCGTTGGCTCTCGATTCTAATCTATCACTCCGATTTGCAAACGGATTTCACTGAAGCTGTAACTTTCATCCCAGAACATAGTTTAGGGGCCATTACCTCTTCAACTATAGTCATTTTTCTTTCGATTGCAAACGTAACCAGTTTTTCAATGGTGTTATGGTTTAACATAGAAAACTTACCGTTGGCTCTCGATTCTAATCTATCACTCCGATTTGCAAACGGATTTAACTGAAGCTGTAACTTTCATCCCAGAACATAGTTTAGGGGCCATTACCTCTTCAACTATAGTCATTTCTCTTTCGATTGCAAACGTAACCAGTTTTTCAATGGTGTAATGGTTTAACATAGAAAACTTACCGTTGGCTCTCGATTCTAATCTATCACTCCGATTTGCAAACGGATTTCACTGAAGCTGTAACTTTCATCCCAGAACATAGTTTAGGGGCCATTACCTCTTCAACTATAGTCATTTTTCTTTCGATTGCAAACGTAACCAGTTTTTCAATGGTGTAATGGTTTAACATAGAAAACTTACCGTTGGCTCTCGATTCTAATCTATCACTCCGATTTGCAAACGGATTTCACTGAAGCTGTAACTTTCATCCCAGAACATAGTTTAGGGGCCATTACCTCTTCAACTATAGTCATTTTTCTTTCGATTGCAAACGTAACCAGTTTTTCAATGGTGTAATGGTTTAACATAGAAAACTTACCGTTGGCTCTCGATTCTAATCTATCACTCCGATTTGCAAACGGATTTCACTGAAGCTGTAACTTTCATCCCAGAACATAGTTTAGGGGCCATTACCTCTTCAACTATAGTCATTTTTCTTTCGATTGCAAACGTAACCAGTTTTTCAATGGCGTAATGGTTTAACATAGAAAACTTACCGTTGGCTCTCGATTCTAATCTATCACTCCGATTTGCAAACGGATTTCACTGAAGCTGTAACTTTCATCCCAGAACATATTTTAGGGGCCATTACCTCTTCAACTATAGTCATTTTTCTTTCGATTGCAAACGTAACCAGTTTTTCAATGGTGTAATGGTTTAACATAGAAAACTTACCGTTGGCTCTCGATTCTAATCTATCACTCCGATTTGCAAACGGATTTCACTGAAGCTGTAACTTTCATCCCAGAACATAGTTTAGGGGCCATTACCTCTTCAACTATAGTCATTTTTCTTTCGATTGCAAACGTAACCAGTTTTTCAATGGTGTAATGGTTTAACATAGAAAACTTACCGTTGGCTCTCGATTCTAATCTATCACTCCGATTTGCAAACGGATTTCACTGAAGCTGTAACTTTCATCCCAGAACATAGTTTAGGGGCCATTACCTCTTCAACTATAGTCATTTTTCTTTCGATTGCAAACGTAACCAGTTTTTCAATGGTGTAATGGTTTAACATAGAAAACTTACCGTTGGCTCTCGATTCTAATCTATCACTCCGATTTGCAAACGGATTTCACTGAAGCTGTAACTTTCATCCCAGAACATAGTTTAGGGGCCATTACCTCTTCAACTATAGTCATTTTTCTTTCGATTGCAAACGTAACCAGTTTTTCAATGGCGTAATGGTTTAACATAGAAAACTTACCGTTGGCTCTCGATTCTAATCTATCACTCCGATTTGCAAACGGATTTCACTGAAGCTGTAACTTTCATCCCAGAACATAGTTTAGGGGCCATTACCTCTTCAACTATAGTCATTTTTCTTTCGATTGCAAACGTAACCAGTTTTTCAATGGTGTAATGGTTTAACATAGAAAACTTACCGTTGGCTCTCGATTCTAATCTATCACTCCGATTTGCAAACGGATTTCACTGAAGCTGTAACTTTCATCCCAGAACATAGTTTAGGGGCCATTACCTCTTCAACTATAGTCATTTTTCTTTCGATTGCAAACGTAACCAGTTTTTCAATGGTGTAATGGTTTAACATAGAAAACTTACCGTTGGCTCTCGATTCTAATCTATCACTCCGATTTGCAAACGGATTTCACTGAAGCTGTAACTTTCATCCCAGAACATAGTTTAGGGGCCATTACCTCTTCAACTATAGTCATTTTTCTTTCGATTGCAAACGTAACCAGTTTTTCAATAGTGTAATGGTTTAACATAGAAAACTTACCGTTGGCTCTCGATTCTAATCTATCACTCCGATTTGCAAACGGATTTCACTGAAGCTGTAACTTTCATCCCAGAACATAGTTTAGGGGCCATTACCTCTTCAACTATAGTCATTTTTCTTTCGATTGCAAACGTAACCAGTTTTTCAATGGTGTAATGGTTTAACATAGAAAACTTACCGTTGGCTCTCGATTCTAATCTATCACTCCGATTTGCAAACGGATTTCACTGAAGCTGTAACTTTCATCCCAGAACATAGTTTAGGGGCCATTACCTCTTCAACTATAGTCATTTTTCTTTCGATTGCAAACGCAACCAGTTTTTCAATGGCGTAATGGTTTAACATAGAAAACTTACCGTTGGCTCTCGATTCTAATCTATCACTCCGATTTGCAAACGGATTTCACTGAAGCTGTAACTTTCATCCCAGAACATAGTTTAGGGGCCATTACCTCTTCAACTATAGTCATTTTTCTTTCGATTGCAAACGTAACCAGTTTTTCAATGGTGTAATGGTTTAACATAGAAAACTTACCGTTGGCTCTCGATTCTAATCTATCACTCCGATTTGCAAACGGATTTCACTGAAGCTGTAACTTTCATCCCAGAACATAGTTTAGGGGCCATTACCTCTTCAACTATAGTCATTTTTCTTTCGATTGCAAACGTAACCAGTTTTTCAATGGTGTAATGGTTTAACATAGAAAACTTACCGTTGGCTCTCGATTCTAATCTATCACTCCGATTTGCAAACGGATTTCACTGAAGCTGTAACTTTCATCCCAGAACATAGTTTAGGGGCCATTACCTCTTCAACTATAGTCATTTTTCTTTCGATTGCAAACGTAACCAGTTTTTCAATGGTGTAATGGTTTAACATAGAAAACTTACCGTTGGCTCTCGATTCTAATCTATCACTCCGATTTGCAAACGGATTTCACTGAAGCTGTAACTTTCATCCCAGAACATAGTTTAGGGGCCATTACCTCTTCAACTATAGTCATTTTTCTTTCGATTGCAAACGTAACCAGTTTTTCAATGGTGTAATGGTTTAACATAGAAAACTTACCGTTGGCTCTCGATTCTAATCTATCACTCCGATTTGCAAACGGATTTCACTGAAGCTGTAACTTTCATCCCAGAACATAGTTTAGGGGCCATTACCTCTTCAACTATAGTCATTTTTCATTCGATTGCAAACGTAACCAGTTTTTCAATGGCGTAATGGTTTAACATAGAAAACTTACCGTTGGCTCTCGATTCTAATCTATCACTCCGATTTGCAAACGGATTTCACTGAAGCTGTAACTTTCATCCCAGAACATAGTTTAGGGGCCATTACCTCTTCAACTATAGTCATTTTTCTTTCGATTGCAAACGTAACCAGTTTTTCAATGGTGTAATGGTTTAACATAGAAAACTTACCGTTGGCTCTCGATTCTAATCTATCACTCCGATTTGCAAACGGATTTCACTGAAGCTGTAACTTTCATCCCAGAACATAGTTTAGGGGCCATTACCTCTTCAACTATAGTCATTTTTCTTTCGATTGCAAACGTAACCAGTTTTTCAATGGTGTAATGGTTTAACATAGAAAACTTACCGTTGGCTCTCGATTCTAATCTATCACTCCGATTTGCAAACGGATTTCACTGAAGCTGTAACTTTCATCCCAGAACATAGTTTAGGGGCCATTACCTCTTCAACTATAGTCATTTTTCTTTCGATTGCAAACGTAACCAGTTTTTCAATGGTGTAATGGTTTAACATAGAAAACTTACCGTTGGCTCTCGATTCTAATCTATCACTCCGATTTGCAAACGGATTTCACTGAAGCTGTAACTTTCATCCCAGAACATAGTTTAGGGGCCATTACCTCTTCAACTATAGTCATTTTTCTTTCGATTGCAAACGTAACCAGTTTTTCAATGGTGTAATGGTTTAACATAGAAAACTTACCGTTGGCTCTCGATTCTAATCTATCACTCCGATTTGCAAACGGATTTCACTGAAGCTGTAACTTTCATCCCAGAACATAGTTTAGGGGCCATTACCTCTTCAACTATAGTCATTTTTCTTTCGATTGCAAACGTAACCAGTTTTTCAATGGTGTAATGGTTTAACATAGAAAACTTACCGTTGGCTCTCGATTCTAATCTATCACTCCGATTTGCAAACGGATTTCACTGAAGCTGTAACTTTCATCCCAGAACATAGTTTAGGGGCCATTACCTCTTCAACTATAGTCATTTTTCTTTCGATTGCAAACGTAACCAGTTTTTCAATGGTGTAATGGTTTAACATAGAAAACTTACCGTTGGCTCTCGATTCTAATCTATCACTCCGATTTGCAAACGGATTTCACTGAAGCTGTAACTTTCATCCCAGAACATAGTTTAGGGGCCATTACCTCTTCAACTATAGTCATTTTTCTTTCGATTGCAAACGTAACCAGTTTTTCAATGGCGTAATGGTTTAACATAGAAAACTTACCGTTGGCTCTCGATTCTAATCTATCACTCCGATTTGCAAACGGATTTCACTGAAGCTGTAACTTTCATCCCAGAACATAGTTTAGGGGCCATTACCTCTTCAACTATAGTCATTTTTCTTTCGATTGCAAACGTAACCAGTTTTTCAATGGTGTAATGGTTTAACATAGAAAACTTACCGTTGGCTCTCGATTCTAATCTATCACTCCGATTTGCAAACGGATTTCACTGAAGCTGTAACTTTCATCCCAGAACATAGTTTAGGGGCCATTACCTCTTCAACTATAGTCATTTTTCTTTCGATTGCAAACGTAACCAGTTTTTCAATGGTGTAATGGTTTAACATAGAAAACTTACCGTTGGCTCTCGATTCTAATCTATCACTCCGATTTGCAAACGGATTTCACTGAAGCTGTAACTTTCATCCCAGAACATAGTTTAGGGGCCATTACCTCTTCAACTATAGTCATTTTTCTTTCGATTGCAAACGTAACCAGTTTTTCAATAGTGTAATGGTTTAACATAGAAAACTTACCGTTGGCTCTCGATTCTAATCTATCACTCCGATTTGCAAACGGATTTCACTGAAGCTGTAACTTTCATCCCAGAACATAGTTTAGGGGCCATTACCTCTTCAACTATAGTCATTTTTCTTTCGATTGCAAACGTAACCAGTTTTTCAATGGTGTAATGGTTTAACATAGAAAACTTACCGTTGGCTCTCGATTCTAATCTATCACTCCGATTTGCAAACGGATTTCACTGAAGCTGTAACTTTCATCCCAGAACATAGTTTAGGGGCCATTACCTCTTCAACTATAGTCATTTTTCTTTCGATTGCAAACGTAACCAGTTTTTCAATGGTGTAATGGTTTAACATAGAAAACTTACCGTTGGCTCTCGATTCTAATCTATCACTCCGATTTGCAAACGGATTTCACTGAAGCTGTAACTTTCATCCCAGAACATAGTTTAGGGGCCATTACCTCTTCAACTATAGTCATTTTTCTTTCGATTGCAAACGTAACCAGTTTTTCAATGGTGTAATGGTTTAACAGAGAAAACTTACCGTTGGCTCTCGATTCTAATCTATCACTCCGATTTGCAAACGGATTTCACTGAAGCTGTAACTTTCATCCCAGAACATAGTTTAGGGGCCATTACCTCTTCAACTATAGTCATTTTTCTTTCGATTGCAAACGTAACCAGTTTTTCAATGGTGTAATGGTTTAACATAGAAAACTTACCGTTGGCTCTCGATTCTAATCTATCACTCCGATTTGCAAACGGATTTCACTGAAGCTGTAACTTTCATCCCAGAACATAGTTTAGGGGCCATTACCTCTTCAACTATAGTCATTTTTCTTTCGATTGCAAACGTAACCAGTTTTTCAATGGTGTAATGGTTTAACATAGAAAACTTACCGTTGGCTCTCGATTCTAATCTATCACTCCGATTTGCTGCAAACGGATTTCACTGAAGCTGTAACTTTCATCCCAGAACATAGTTTAGGGGCCATTACCTCTTCAACTATAGTCATTTTTCTTTCGATTGCAAACGTAACCAGTTTTTCAATGGTGTAATGGTTTAACATAGAAAACTTACCGTTGGCTCTCGATTCTAATCTATCACTCCGATTGCAAACGGATTTCACTGAAGCTGTAACTTTCATCCAGAACATAGTTTAGGGGCCATTACCTCTTCAACTATAGTCATTTTTCTTTCGATTGCAAACGTAACCAGTTTTTTCAATGGTGTAATGGTTTAACATAGAAAACTTACCGTTGGCTCTCGATTCTAATCTATCACTCCGATTTGCAAACGGATTTCACTGAAGCTGTAACTTTCATCCCAGAACATAGTTTAGGGGCCATTACCTCTTCAACTATAGTCATTTTTCATTCGATTGCAAACGTAACCAGTTTTTCAATGGGTAATGGTTTAACATAGAAAACTTACCGTTGGCTCTCGATTCTAATCTATCACTCCGATTTGCAAACGGATTTCACTGAAGCTGTAACTTTCATCCCAGAACATAGTTTAGGGGCCATTACCTCTTCAACTATAGTCATTTTTCTTTCGATTGCAAACGTAACCAGTTTTTCAATGGTGTAATGGTTTAACATAGAAAACTTACCGTTGGCTCTCGATTCTAATCTATCACTCCGATTTGCAAACGGATTTCACTGAAGCTGTAACTTTCATCCAGAACATAGTTTAGGGGCCATTACCTCTTCAACTATAGTCATTTTTCTTTCGATTGCAAACGTAACCAGTTTTTCAATGGTGTAATGGTTTAACAGAGAAAACTTACCGTTGGCTCTCGATTCTAATCTATCACTCCGATTTGCAAACGGATTTCACTGAAGCTGTAACTTTCATCCCAGAACATAGTTTAGGGGCCATTACCTCTTCAACTATAGTCATTTTTCTTTCGATTGCAAACGTAACCAGTTTTTCAATGGTGTAATGGTTTAACATAGAAAACTTACCGTTGGCTCTCGATTCTAATCTATCACTCCGATTTGCAAACGGATTTCACTGAAGCTGTAACTTTCATCCCAGAACATAGTTTAGGGGCCATTACCTCTTCAACTATAGTCATTTTTCTTTCGATTGCAAACGTAACCAGTTTTTCAATGGTGTAATGGTTTAACATAGAAAACTTACCGTTGGCTCTCGATTCTAATCTATCACTCCGATTTGCAAACGGATTTCACTGAAGCTGTAACTTTCATCCCAGAACATAGTTTAGGGGCCATTACCTCTTCAACTATAGTCATTTTTCTTTCGATTGCAAACGTAACCAGTTTTTCAATGGTGTAATGGTTTAACATAGAAAACTTACCGTTGGCTCTCGATTCTAATCTATCACTCCGATTTGCAAACGGATTTCACTGAAGCTGTAACTTTCATCCCAGAACATAGTTTAGGGGCCATTACCTCTTCAACTATAGTCATTTTTCTTTCGATTGCAAACGTAACCAGTTTTTCAATGGTGTAATGGTTTAACAGAGAAAACTTACCGTTGGCTCTCGATTCTAATCTATCACTCCGATTTGCAAACGGATTTCACTGAAGCTGTAACTTTCATCCCAGAACATAGTTTAGGGGCCATTACCTCTTCAACTATAGTCATTTTTCTTTCGATTGCAAACGTAACCAGTTTTTCAATGGTGTAATGGTTTAACATAGAAAACTTACCGTTGGCTCTCGATTCTAATCTATCACTCCGATTTGCAAACGGATTTCACTGAAGCTGTAACTTTCATCCCAGAACATAGTTTAGGGGCCATTACCTCTTCAACTATAGTCATTTTTCTTTCGATTGCAAACGCAACCAGTTTTTCAATGGCGTAATGGTTTAACATAGAAAACTTACCGTTGGCTCTCGATTCTAATCTATCACTCCGATTTGCAAACGGATTTCACTGAAGCTGTAACTTTCATCCCAGAACATAGTTTAGGGGCCATTACCTCTTCAACTATAGTCATTTTTCTTTCGATTGCAAACGTAACCAGTTTTTCAATGGTGTAATGGTTTAACATAGAAAACTTACCGTTGGCTCTCGATTCTAATCTATCACTCCGATTTGCAAACGGATTTCACTGAAGCTGTAACTTTCATCCCAGAACATAGTTTAGGGGCCATTACCTCTTCAACTATAGTCCTTTTTCTTTCGATTGCAAACGTAACCAGTTTTTCAATGGTGTAATGGTTTAACATAGAAAACTTACCGTTGGCTCTCGATTCTAATCTATCACTCCGATTTGCAAACGGATTTCACTGAAGCTGTAACTTTCATCCCAGAACATAGTTTAGGGGCCATTACCTCTTCAACTATAGTCATTTTTCTTTCGATTGCAAACGTAACCAGTTTTTCAATGGTGTAATGGTTTAACATAGAAAACTTACCGTTGGCTCTCGATTCTAATCTATCACTCCGATTTGCAAACGGATTTCACTGAAGCTGTAACTTTCATCCCAGAACATAGTTTAGGGGCCATTACCTCTTCAACTATAGTCATTTTTCTTTCGATTGCAAACGTAACCAGTTTTTCAATGGTGTAATGGTTTAACATAGAAAACTTACCGTTGGCTCTCGATTCTAATCTATCACTCCGATTTGCAAACGGATTTCACTGAAGCTGTAACTTTCATCCCAGAACATAGTTTAGGGGCCATTACCTCTTCAACTATAGTCATTTTTCTTTCGATTGCAAACGTAACCAGTTTTTCAATGGTGTAATGGTTTAACATAGAAAACTTACCGTTGGCTCTCGATTCTAATCTATCACTCCGATTTGCAAACGGATTTCACTGAAGCTGTAACTTTCATCCCAGAACATAGTTTAGGGGCCATTACCTCTTCAACTATAGTCATTTTTCTTTCGATTGCAAACGTAACCAGTTTTTCAATGGTGTAATGGTTTAACATAGAAAACTTACCGTTGGCTCTCGATTCTAATCTATCACTCCTATTTGCAAACGGATTTCACTGAAGCTGTAACTTTCATCCCAGAACATAGTTTAGGGGCCATTACCTCTTCAACTATAGTCATTTTTCTTTCGATTGCAAACGTAACCAGTTTTTCAATGGTGTAATGGTTTAACATAGAAAACTTACCGTTGGCTCTCGATTCTAATCTATCACTCCGATTTGCAAACGGATTTCACTGAAGCTGTAACTTTCATCCCAGAACATAGTTTAGGGGCCATTACCTCTTCAACTATAGTCATTTTTCTTTCGATTGCAAACGTAACCAGTTTTTCAATGGTGTAATGGTTTAACATAGAAAACTTACCGTTGGCTCTCGATTCTAATCTATCACTCCGATTTGCAAACGGATTTCACTGAAGCTGTAACTTTCATCCCAGAACATAGTTTAGGGGCCATTACCTCTTCAACTATAGTCATTTTTCTTTCGATTGCAAACGTAACCAGTTTTTCAATGGCGTAATGGTTTAACATAGAAAACTTACCGTTGGCTCTCGATTCTAATCTATCACTCCGATTTGCAAACGGATTTCACTGAAGCTGTAACTTTCATCCCAGAACATAGTTTAGGGGCCATTACCTCTTCAACTATAGTCATTTTTCTTTCGTTTCAAGGGTGTTTATTATGTAAGAAATAGTTCACAATGATAGCATAATACAAGTTTCACATGACATGTCCCTCTTAGGGGAATTGTACATAATAGCTCACAAAACACATTAGGAGGTATCATGCAAAAATTAAACATCTAAATAAGAGCGGAACTTACATTCTTACCCATTAGGTTAATTATAATATTATGCTCTATATATTAAACATCCTAATTTAAATTTTTATATAGGAGTATAGGAGGGGGGGAAGGGGGGGGAGAAGAAGGGGAAAGAGAAGAAAAGTTAGATAGAAGAGAAGATAGAGTAAAGAAGGAAGATAAGACCCCTGGGGGATCCCAAGGGTGGGGACTCCACTTCATGCCAAAGGGACCCACCAGGGGGAAAGAGGGGGGGGGGGGTTAGATAGGGAGGAAAGGGAAAGGAGGAAAGAAATCTCCAATTAAGGAGAAAGAGCCACTCGAGTTAAATAGCTATAGAAACAAACTATAATCAAAGCATTTTATTACCCACTATAATCCACTCTCTCCTAAATACTATAATATAACCTGAATTCTTATTGACTGCACAATACCAAAAGGACGGAAGAATGTGTGGTCCTCTAGAATGTGTGTAGTACATAAGGTAAGCCCTCATTGTCCTGAGATTCAATCCAGGGGGACCATGTTAGTAGGAATGGGTCTATTGAATCATGGACCTTAGCTAGTATGTGCTCTGACAGCATTGCCTCATTGAGTTTCGTGAAGACTAGATTATCATTTAGCCTTGCTGATTTCCAGCTATATGCTATTTGCCTTCTGGCTAACGCCATTACATGGTGTAAAAGTTTGTTAGCTGCGGGTGTGGTCTTCTGGGGCCTATTGCCCAATAAAGCCACTGTAGGATCCAGGGGGGATTCAATTCTGAGCATGAGGGAGGTGCGTCTCCATATCTTTTTCCAGAAGATTTGTACTATAGGGCACTGCCACCACATGTGCCATAGTGTGCCTTTTTGGCCGCAGCCCCTTGGACATAACTCGGACTGATCTGGACAAAAAGCATGGACTCTGGCTGGCGTAAAGTAGGTGCGGTGTAATAGTTTAAGTGATGTTTCGATGGAGGAATAGAAGAGACTATTCTTTAGTAAGGTCGTGCAGCAGTGTCCCCATTTGCTTATCGATAGAGTTTTGCCTGTATCTCTTTCCCAGTCTAGC
Organism: Hyperolius riggenbachi; assembly: GCF_040937935.1. Taxonomy (NCBI): domain Eukaryota; kingdom Metazoa; phylum Chordata; class Amphibia; order Anura; family Hyperoliidae; genus Hyperolius; species Hyperolius riggenbachi. The sequence goes on along the minus strand of NW_027152401.1, from coordinate 157,524 downwards.
TGGAATTTCATCTTTTCATCAGACTCCTCCCTCATTAACATAAAGTAGAAGTCTGATATAAGCCCTTTATTTAACGGTCCATTTCTGCACCTAGTTTCAAACAAAGTGTATATATTTATCTCTTTATCTTTATCTAGAGTATTTATATAATTGAAAATTTGTGTGGCTCTAGATATTTCCTGGGGAGGCACCTCCCTGTCCGCAAAGAACTGGCGACGGTCCATCAGTTTGAATGCTAATGTGAATTTTCCTAATCTAGTAAGACCCTTTGAGATCCACCAGGAAAATGGCTGTTATTTTTCTTTCGATTGCAAACGTAACCAGTTTTTCAATGGTGTAATGGTTTAACATAGAAAACTTACCGTTGGCTCTCGATTCTAATCTATCACTCCGATTTGCAAACGGATTTCACTGAAGCTGTAACTTTCATCCCAGAACATAGTTTAGGGGCCATTACCTCTTCAACTATAGTCATTTTTCTTTCGATTGCAAACGTAACCAGTTTTTCAATGGCGTAATGGTTTAACATAGAAAACTTACCGTTGGCTCTCGATTCTAATCTATCACTCCGATTTGCAAACGGATTTCACTGAAGCTGTAACTTTCATCCCAGAACATAGTTTAGGGGCCATTACCTCTTCAACTATAGTCATTTTTCTTTCGATTGCAAACGTAACCAGTTTTTCAATGGTGTAATGGTTTAACATAGAAAACTTACCGTTGGCTCTCGATTCTAATCTATCACTCCGATTTGCAAACGGATTTCACTGAAGCTGTAACTTTCATCCTAGAACATAGTTTAGGGGCCATTACCTCTTCAACTATAGTCATTTTTCTTTCGATTGCAAACGTAACCAGTTTTTCAATGGTGTAATGGTTTAACATAGAAAAATTACCGTTGGCTCTCGATTCTAATCTATCACTCCGATTTGCAAACGGATTTCACTGAAGCTGTAACTTTCATCCCAGAACATAGTTTAGGGGCCATTACCTCTTCAACTATAGTCATTTTTCTTTCGATTGCAAACGTAACCAGTTTTTCAATGGTGTAATGGTTTAACATAGAAAACTTACCGTTGGCTCTCGATTCTAATCTATCACTCCGATTTGCAAACGGATTTCACTGAAGCTGTAACTTTCATCCCAGAACATAGTTTAGGGGCCATTACCTCTTCAACTATAGTCATTTTTCTTTCGATTGCAAACGTAACCAGTTTTTCAATGGTGTAATGGTTTAACATAGAAAACTTACCGTTGGCTCTCGATTCTAATCTATCACTCCGATTTGCAAACGGATTTCACTGAAGCTGTAACTTTCATCCCAGAACATAGTTTAGGGGCCATTACCTCTTCAACTATAGTCATTTTTCTTTCGATTGCAAACGTAACCAGTTTTTCAATGGTGTAATGGTTTAACATAGAAAACTTACCGTTGGCTCTCGATTCTAATCTATCACTCCGATTTGCAAACGGATTTCACTGAAGCTGTAACTTTCATCCCAGAACATAGTTTAGGGGCCATTACCTCTTCAACTATAGTCATTTTTCTTTCGATTGCAAACGTAACCAGTTTTTCAATGGTGTAATGGTTTAACATAGAAAACTTACCGTTGGCTCTCGATTCTAATCTATCACTCCGATTTGCAAACGGATTTCACTGAAGCTGTAACTTTCATCCCAGAACATAGTTTAGGGGCCATTACCTCTTCAACTATAGTCATTTTTCTTTCGATTGCAAACGTAACCAGTTTTTCAATGGTGTAATGGTTTAACATAGAAAACTTACCGTTGGCTCTCGATTCTAATCTATCACTCCGATTTGCAAACGGATTTCACTGAAGCTGTAACTTTCATCCCAGAACATAGTTTAGGGGCCATTACCTCTTCAACTATAGTCATTTTTCTTTCGATTGCAAACGTAACCAGTTTTTCAATGGTGTAATGGTTTAACATAGAAAACTTACCGTTGGCTCTCGATTCTAATCTATCACTCCGATTTGCAAACGGATTTCACTGAAGCTGTAACTTTCATCCCAGAACATAGTTTAGGGGCCATTACCTCTTCAACTATAGTCATTTTTCTTTCGATTGCAAACGTAACCAGTTTTTCAATGGCGTAATGGTTTAACATAGAAAACTTACCGTTGGCTCTCGATTCTAATCTATCACTCCGATTTGCAAACGGATTTCACTGAAGCTGTAACTTTCATCCCAGAACATAGTTTAGGGGCCATTACCTCTTCAACTATAGTCATTTTTCTTTCGATTGCAAACGTAACCAGTTTTTCAATGGTGTAATGGTTTAACAGAGAAAACTTACCGTTGGCTCTCGATTCTAATCTATCACTCCGATTTGCAAACGGATTTCACTGAAGCTGTAACTTTCATCCCAGAACATAGTTTAGGGGCCATTACCTCTTCAACTATAGTCATTTTTCTTTCGATTGCAAACGTAACCAGTTTTTCAATGGTGTAATGGTTTAACATAGAAAACTTACCGTTGGCTCTCGATTCTAATCTATCACTCCGATTTGCAAACGGATTTCACTGAAGCTGTAACTTTCATCCCAGAACATAGTTTAGGGGCCATTACCTCTTCAACTATAGTCATTTTTCTTTCGATTGCAAACGTAACCAGTTTTTCAATGGTGTAATGGTTTAACATAGAAAACTTACCGTTGGCTCTCGATTCTAATCTATCACTCCGATTTGCAAACGGATTTCACTGAAGCTGTAACTTTCATCCCAGAACATAGTTTAGGGGCCATTACCTCTTCAACTATAGTCATTTTTCTTTCGATTGCAAACGTAACCAGTTTTTCAATGGCGTAATGGTTTAACATAGAAAACTTACCGTTGGCTCTCGATTCTAATCTATCACTCCGATTTGCAAACGGATTTCACTGAAGCTGTAACTTTCATCCCAGAACATAGTTTAGGGGCCATTACCTCTTCAACTATAGTCATTTTTCTTTCGATTGCAAACGTAACCAGTTTTTCAATGGTGTAATGGTTTAACAGAGAAAACTTACCGTTGGCTCTCGATTCTAATCTATCACTCCGATTTGCAAACGGATTTCACTGAAGCTGTAACTTTCATCCCAGAACATAGTTTAGGGGCCATTACCTCTTCAACTATAGTCCTTTTTCTTTCGATTGCAAACGTAACCAGTTTTTCAATGGTGTAATGGTTTAACATAGAAAACTTACCGTTGGCTCTCGATTCTAATCTATCACTCCGATTTGCAAACGGATTTCACTGAAGCTGTATTTTTCATCCCAGAACATAGTTTAGGGGCCATTACCTCTTCAACTATAGTCATTTTTCTTTCGATTGCAAACGTAACCAGTTTTTCAATGGTGTAATGGTTTAACATAGAAAACTTACCGTTGGCTCTCGATTCTAATCTATCACTCCGATTTGCAAACGGATTTCACTGAAGCTGTAACTTTCATCCCAGAACATAGTTTAGGGGCCATTACCTCTTCAACTATAGTCATTTTTCTTTCGATTGCAAACGTAACCAGTTTTTCAATGGTGTAATGGTTTAACATAGAAAACTTACCGTTGGCTCTCGATTCTAATCTATCACTCCGATTTGCAAACGGATTTCACTGAAGCTGTAACTTTCATCCCAGAACATAGTTTAGGGGCCATTACCTCTTCAACTATAGTCATTTTTCTTTCGATTGCAAACGTAACCAGTTTTTCAATGGTGTAATGGTTTAACATAGAAAACTTACCGTTGGCTCTCGATTCTAATCTATCACTCCGATTTGCAAACGGATTTCACTGAAGCTGTAACTTTCATCCCAGAACATAGTTTAGGGGCCATTACCTCTTCAACTATAGTCATTTTTCTTTCGATTGCAAACGTAACCAGTTTTTCAATGGTGTAATGGTTTAACATAGAAAACTTACCGTTGGCTCTCGATTCTAATCTATCACTCCTATTTGCAAACGGATTTCACTGAAGCTGTAACTTTCATCCCAGAACATAGTTTAGGGGCCATTACCTCTTCAACTATAGTCATTTTTCTTTCGATTGCAAACGTAACCAGTTTTTCAATGGTGTAATGGTTTAACATAGAAAACTTACCGTTGGCTCTCGATTCTAATCTATCACTCCGATTTGCAAACGGATTTCACTGAAGCTGTAACTTTCATCCCAGAACATAGTTTAGGGGCCATTACCTCTTCAACTATAGTCATTTTTCTTTCGATTGCAAACGTAACCAGTTTTTCAATGGTGTAATGGTTTAACATAGAAAACTTACCGTTGGCTCTCGATTCTAATCTATCACTCCGATTTGCAAACGGATTTCACTGAAGCTGTAACTTTCATCCCAGAACATAGTTTAGGGGCCATTACCTCTTCAACTATAGTCATTTTTCTTTCGATTGCAAACGTAACCAGTTTTTCAATGGCGTAATGGTTTAACATAGAAAACTTACCGTTGGCTCTCGATTCTAATCTATCACTCCGATTTGCAAACGGATTTCACTGAAGCTGTAACTTTCATCCCAGAACATAGTTTAGGGGCCATTACCTCTTCAACTATAGTCATTTTTCTTTCGTTTCAAGGGTGTTTATTATGTAAGAAATAGTTCACAATGATAGCATAATACAAGTTTCACATGACATGTCCCTCTTAGGGGAATTGTACATAATAGCTCACAAAACACATTAGGAGGTATCATGCAAAAATTAAACATCTAAATAAGAGCGGAACTTACATTCTTACCCATTAGGTTAATTATAATATTATGCTCTATATATTAAACATCCTAATTTAAATTTTTATATAGGAGTATAGGAGGGGGGGAAGGGGGGGGAGAAGAAGGGGAAAGAGAAGAAAAGTTAGATAGAAGAGAAGATAGAGTAAAGAAGGAAGATAAGACCCCTGGGGGATCCCAAGGGTGGGGACTCCACTTCATGCCAAAGGGACCCACCAGGGGGAAAGAGGGGGGGGGGGGTTAGATAGGGAGGAAAGGGAAAGGAGGAAAGAAATCTCCAATTAAGGAGAAAGAGCCACTCGAGTTAAATAGCTATAGAAACAAACTATAATCAAAGCATTTTATTACCCACTATAATCCACTCTCTCCTAAATACTATAATATAACCTGAATTCTTATTGACTGCACAATACCAAAAGGACGGAAGAATGTGTGGTCCTCTAGAATGTGTGTAGTACATAAGGTAAGCCCTCATTGTCCTGAGATTCAATCCAGGGGGACCATGTTAGTAGGAATGGGTCTATTGAATCATGGACCTTAGCTAGTATGTGCTCTGACAGCATTGCCTCATTGAGTTTCGTGAAGACTAGATTATCATTTAGCCTTGCTGATTTCCAGCTATATGCTATTTGCCTTCTGGCTAACGCCATTACATGGTGTAAAAGTTTGTTAGCTGCGGGTGTGGTCTTCTGGGGCCTATTGCCCAATAAAGCCACTGTAGGATCCAGGGGGGATTCAATTCTGAGCATGAGGGAGGTGCGTCTCCATATCTTTTTCCAGAAGATTTGTACTATAGGGCACTGCCACCACATGTGCCATAGTGTGCCTTTTTGGCCGCAGCCCCTTGGACATAACTCGGACTGATCTGGACAAAAAGCATGGACTCTGGCTGGCGTAAAGTAGGTGCGGTGTAATAGTTTAAGTGATGTTTCGATGGAGGAATAGAAGAGACTATTCTTTAGTAAGGTCGTGCAGCAGTGTCCCCATTTGCTTATCGATAGAGTTTTGCCTGTATCTCTTTCCCAGTCTAGCTGGAATTTCATCTTTTCATCAGACTCCTCCCTCATTAACATAAAGTAGAAGTCTGATATAAGCCCTTTATTTAACGGTCCATTTCTGCACCTAGTTTCAAACAAAGTGTATATATTTATCTCTTTATCTTTATCTAGAGTATTTATATAATTGAAAATTTGTGTGGCTCTAGATATTTCCTGGGGAGGCACCTCCCTGTCCGCAAAGAACTGGCGACGGTCCATCAGTTTGAATGCTAATGTGAATTTTCCTAATCTAGTAAGACCCTTTGAGATCCACCAGGAAAATGGCTGTTATTTTTCTTTCGATTGCAAACGTAACCAGTTTTTCAATGGTGTAATGGTTTAACATAGAAAACTTACCGTTGGCTCTCGATTCTAATCTATCACTCCGATTTGCAAACGGATTTCACTGAAGCTGTAACTTTCATCCCAGAACATAGTTTAGGGGCCATTACCTCTTCAACTATAGTCATTTTTCTTTCGATTGCAAACGTAACCAGTTTTTCAATGGCGTAATGGTTTAACATAGAAAACTTACCGTTGGCTCTCGATTCTAATCTATCACTCCGATTTGCAAACGGATTTCACTGAAGCTGTAACTTTCATCCCAGAACATAGTTTAGGGGCCATTACCTCTTCAACTATAGTCATTTTTCTTTCGATTGCAAACGTAACCAGTTTTTCAATGGTGTAATGGTTTAACATAGAAAACTTACCGTTGGCTCTCGATTCTAATCTATCACTCCGATTTGCAAACGGATTTCACTGAAGCTGTAACTTTCATCCCAGAACATAGTTTAGGGGCCATTACCTCTTCAACTATAGTCATTTTTCTTTCGATTGCAAACGTAACCAGTTTTTCAATGGTGTAATGGTTTAACATAGAAAAATTACCGTTGGCTCTCGATTCTAATCTATCACTCCGATTTGCAAACGGATTTCACTGAAGCTGTAACTTTCATCCCAGAACATAGTTTAGGGGCCATTACCTCTTCAACTATAGTCATTTTTCTTTCGATTGCAAACGTAACCAGTTTTTCAATGGTGTAATGGTTTAACATAGAAAACTTACCGTTGGCTCTCGATTCTAATCTATCACTCCGATTTGCAAACGGATTTCACTGAAGCTGTAACTTTCATCCCAGAACATAGTTTAGGGGCCATTACCTCTTCAACTATAGTCATTTTTCTTTCGATTGCAAACGTAACCAGTTTTTCAATGGTGTAATGGTTTAACATAGAAAACTTACCGTTGGCTCTCGATTCTAATCTATCACTCCGATTTGCAAACGGATTTCACTGAAGCTGTAACTTTCATCCCAGAACATAGTTTAGGGGCCATTACCTCTTCAACTATAGTCATTTTTCTTTCGATTGCAAACGTAACCAGTTTTTCAATGGTGTAATGGTTTAACATAGAAAACTTACCGTTGGCTCTCGATTCTAATCTATCACTCCGATTTGCAAACGGATTTCACTGAAGCTGTAACTTTCATCCCAGAACATAGTTTAGGGGCCATTACCTCTTCAACTATAGTCATTTTTCTTTCGATTGCAAACGTAACCAGTTTTTCAATGGTGTAATGGTTTAACATAGAAAACTTACCGTTGGCTCTCGATTCTAATCTATCACTCCGATTTGCAAACGGATTTCACTGAAGCTGTAACTTTCATCCCAGAACATAGTTTAGGGGCCATTACCTCTTCAACTATAGTCATTTTTCTTTCGATTGCAAACGTAACCAGTTTTTCAATGGTGTAATGGTTTAACATAGAAAACTTACCGTTGGCTCTCGATTCTAATCTATCACTCCGATTTGCAAACGGATTTCACTGAAGCTGTAACTTTCATCCCAGAACATAGTTTAGGGGCCATTACCTCTTCAACTATAGTCATTTTTCTTTCGATTGCAAACGTAACCAGTTTTTCAATGGTGTAATGGTTTAACATAGAAAACTTACCGTTGGCTCTCGATTCTAATCTATCACTCCGATTTGCAAACGGATTTCACTGAAGCTGTAACTTTCATCCCAGAACATAGTTTAGGGGCCATTACCTCTTCAACTATAGTCATTTTTCTTTCGATTGCAAACGTAACCAGTTTTTCAATGGCGTAATGGTTTAACATAGAAAACTTACCGTTGGCTCTCGATTCTAATCTATCACTCCGATTTGCAAACGGATTTCACTGAAGCTGTAACTTTCATCCCAGAACATAGTTTAGGGGCCATTACCTCTTCAACTATAGTCATTTTTCTTTCGATTGCAAACGTAACCAGTTTTTCAATGGTGTAATGGTTTAACAGAGAAAACTTACCGTTGGCTCTCGATTCTAATCTATCACTCCGATTTGCAAACGGATTTCACTGAAGCTGTAACTTTCATCCCAGAACATAGTTTAGGGGCCATTACCTCTTCAACTATAGTCATTTTTCTTTCGATTGCAAACGTAACCAGTTTTTCAATGGTGTAATGGTTTAACATAGAAAACTTACCGTTGGCTCTCGATTCTAATCTATCACTCCGATTTGCAAACGGATTTCACTGAAGCTGTAACTTTCATCCCAGAACATAGTTTAGGGGCCATTACCTCTTCAACTATAGTAATTTTTCATTCGATTGCAAACGTAACCAGTTTTTCAATGGTGTAATGGTTTAACATAGAAAACTTACCGTTGGCTCTCGATTCTAATCTATCACTCCGATTTGCAAACGGATTTCACTGAAGCTGTAACTTTCATCCCAGAACATAGTTTAGGGGCCATTACCTCTTCAACTATAGTCATTTTTCTTTCGATTGCAAACGTAACCAGTTTTTCAATGGCGTAATGGTTTAACATAGAAAACTTACCGTTGGCTCTCGATTCTAATCTATCACTCCGATTTGCAAACGGATTTCACTGAAGCTGTAACTTTCATCCCAGAACATAGTTTAGGGGCCATTACCTCTTCAACTATAGTCATTTTTCTTTCGTTTCAAGGGTGTTTATTATGTAAGAAATAGTTCACAATGATAGCATAATACAAGTTTCACATGACATGTCCCTCTTAGGGGAATTGTACATAATAGCTCACAAAACACATTAGGAGGTATCATGCAAAAATTAAACATCTAAATAAGAGCGGAACTTACATTCTTACCCATTAGGTTAATTATAATATTATGCTCTATATATTAAACATCCTAATTTAAATTTTTATATAGGAGTATAGGAGGGGGGGAAGGGGGGGAGAAGAAGGGGAAAGAGAAGAAAAGTTAGATAGAAGAGAAGATAGAGTAAAGAAGGAAGATAAGACCCCTGGGGGATCCCAAGGGTGGGGACTCCACTTCATGCCAAAGGGACCCACCAGGGGGAAAGAGGGGGGGGGTTAGATAGGGAGGAAAGGGAAAGGAGGAAAGAAATCTCCAATTAAGGAGAAAGAGCCACTCGAGTTAAATAGCTATAGAAACAAACTATAATCAAAGCATTTTATTACCCACTATAATCCACTCTCTCCTAAATACTATAATATAACCTGAATTCTTATTGACTGCACAATACCAAAAGGACGGAAGAATGTGTGGTCCTCTAGAATGTGTGTAGTACATAAGGTAAGCCCTCATTGTCCTGAGATTCAATCCAGGGGGACCATGTTAGTAGGAATGGGTCTATTGAATCATGGACCTTAGCTAGTATGTGCTCTGACAGCATTGCCTCATTGAGTTTCGTGAAGACTAGATTATCATTTAGCCTTGCTGATTTCCAGCTATATGCTATTTGCCTTCTGGCTAACGCCATTACATGGTGTAAAAGTTTGTTAGCTGCGGGTGTGGTCTTCTGGGGCCTATTGCCCAATAAAGCCACTGTAGGATCCAGGGGGGATTCAATTCTGAGCATGAGGGAGGTGCGTCTCCATATCTTTTTCCAGAAGATTTGTACTATAGGGCACTGCCACCACATGTGCCATAGTGTGCCTTTTTGGCCGCAGCCCCTTGGACATAACTCGGACTGATCTGGACAAAAAGCATGGACTCTGGCTGGCGTAAAGTAGGTGCGGTGTAATAGTTTAAGTGATGTTTCGATGGAGGAATAGAAGAGACTATTCTTTAGTAAGGTCGTGCAGCAGTGTCCCCATTTGCTTATCGATAGAGTTTTGCCTGTATCTCTTTCCCAGTCTAGCTGGAATTTCATCTTTTCATCAGACTCCTCCCTCATTAACATAAAGTAGAAGTCTGATATAAGCCCTTTATTTAACGGTCCATTTCTGCACCTAGTTTCAAACAAAGTGTATATATTTATCTCTTTATCTTTATCTAGAGTATTTATATAATTGAAAATTTGTGTGGCTCTAGATATTTCCTGGGGAGGCACCTCCCTGTCCGCAAAGAACTGGCGACGGTCCATCAGTTTGAATGCTAATGTGAATTTTCCTAATCTAGTAAGACCCTTTGAGATCCACCAGGAAAATGGCTGTTATTTTTCTTTCGATTGCAAACGTAACCAGTTTTTCAATGGTGTAATGGTTTAACATAGAAAACTTACCGTTGGCTCTCGATTCTAATCTATCACTCCGATTTGCAAACGGATTTCACTGAAGCTGTAACTTTCATCCCAGAACATAGTTTAGGGGCCATTACCTCTTCAACTATAGTCATTTTTCTTTGGATTGCAAACGTAACCAGTTTTTCAATGGCGTAATGGTTTAACATAGAAAACTTACCGTTGGCTCTCGATTCTAATCTATCACTCCGATTTGCAAACGGATTTCACTGAAGCTGTAACTTTCATCCCAGAACATAGTTTAGGGGCCATTACCTCTTCAACTATAGTCATTTTTCTTTCGATTGCAAACGTAACCAGTTTTTCAATGGTGTAATGGTTTAACATAGAAAACTTACCGTTGGCTCTCGATTCTAATCTATCACTCCGATTTGCAAACGGATTTCACTGAAGCTGTAACTTTCATCCCAGAACATAGTTTAGGGGCCATTACCTCTTCAACTATAGTCATTTTTCTTTCGATTGCAAACGTAACCAGTTTTTCAATGGTGTAATGGTTTAACATAGAAAAATTACCGTTGGCTCTCGATTCTAATCTATCACTCCGATTTGCAAACGGATTTCACTGAAGCTGTAACTTTCATCCCAGAACATAGTTTAGGGGCCATTACCTCTTCAACTATAGTCATTTTTCTTTCGATTGCAAACGTAACCAGTTTTTCAATGGTGTAATGGTTTAACATAGAAAACTTACCGTTGGCTCTCGATTCTAATCTATCACTCCGATTTGCAAACGGATTTCACTGAAGCTGTAACTTTCATCCCAGAACATAGTTTAGGGGCCATTACCTCTTCAACTATAGTCATTTTTCTTTCGATTGCAAACGTAACCAGTTTTTCAATGGTGTAATGGTTTAACATAGAAAACTTACCGTTGGCTCTCGATTCTAATCTATCACTCCGATTTGCAAACGGATTTCACTGAAGCTGTAACTTTCATCCCAGAACATAGTTTAGGGGCCATTACCTCTTCAACTATAGTCATTTTTCTTTCGATTGCAAACGTAACCAGTTTTTCAATGGTGTAATGGTTTAACATAGAAAACTTACCGTTGGCTCTCGATTCTAATCTATCACTCCGATTTGCAAACGGATTTCACTGAAGCTGTAACTTTCATCCCAGAACATAGTTTAGGGGCCATTACCTCTTCAACTATAGTCATTTTTCTTTCGATTGCAAACGTAACCAGTTTTTCAATGGTGTAATGGTTTAACATAGAAAACTTACCGTTGGCTCTCGATTCTAATCTATCACTCCGATTTGCAAACGGATTTCACTGAAGCTGTAACTTTCATCCCAGAACATAGTTTAGGGGCCATTACCTCTTCAACTATAGTCATTTTTCTTTCGATTGCAAACGTAACCAGTTTTTCAATGGTGTAATGGTTTAACATAGAAAACTTACCGTTGGCTCTCGATTCTAATCTATCACTCCGATTTGCAAACGGATTTCACTGAAGCTGTAACTTTCATCTCAGAACATAGTTTAGGGGCCATTACCTCTTCAACTATAGTCATTTTTCTTTCGATTGCAAACGTAACCAGTTTTTTAATGGTGTAATGGTTTAACATAGAAAACTTACCGTTGGCTCTCGATTCTAATCTATCACTCCGATTTGCAAACGGATTTCACTGAAGCTGTAACTTTCATCCCAGAACATAGTTTAGGGGCCATTACCTCTTCAACTATAGTCATTTTTCTTTCGATTGCAAACGTAACCAGTTTTTCAATGGTGTAATGGTTTAACATAGAAAACTTACCGTTGGCTCTCGATTCTAATCTATCACTCCGATTTGCAAACGGATTTCACTGAAGCTGTAACTTTCATCCCAGAACATAGTTTAGGGGCCATTACCTCTTCAACTATAGTCATTTTTCTTTCGATTGCAAACGTAACCAGTTTTTTAATGGTGTAATGGTTTAACATAGAAAACTTACCGTTGGCTCTCGATTCTAATCTATCACTCCGATTTGCAAACGGATTTCACTGAAGCTGTAACTTTCATCCCAGAACATAGTTTAGGGGCCATTACCTCTTCAACTATAGTCATTTTTCTTTCGATTGCAAACGTAACCAGTTTTTCAATGGCGTAATGGTTTAACATAGAAAACTTACCGTTGGCTCTCGATTCTAATCTATCACTCCGATTTGCAAACGGATTTCACTGAAGCTGTAACTTTCATCCCAGAACATAGTTTAGGGGCCATTACCTCTTCAACTATAGTCATTTTTCTTTCGATTGCAAACGTAACCAGTTTTTCAATGGCGTAATGGTTTAACATAGAAAACTTACCGTTGGCTCTCGATTCTAATCTATCACTCCGATTTGCAAACGGATTTCACTGAAGCTGTAACTTTCATCCCAGAACATAGTTTAGGGGCCATTACCTCTTCAACTATAGTCATTTTTCTTTCGATTGCAAACGTAACCAGTTTTTCAATGGTGTAATGGTTTAACATAGAAAACTTACCGTTGGCTCTCGATTCTAATCTATCACTCCGATTTGCAAACGGATTTCACTGAAGCTGTAACTTTCATCCCAGAACATAGTTTAGGGGCCATTACCTCTTCAACTATAGTCATTTTTCTTTCGATTGCAAACGTAACCAGTTTTTCAATGGCGTAATGGTTTAACATAGAAAACTTACCGTTGGCTCTCGATTCTAATCTATCACTCCGATTTGCAAACGGATTTCACTGAAGCTGTAACTTTCATCCCAGAACATAGTTTAGGGGCCATTACCTCTTCAACTATAGTAATTTTTCTTTCGATTGCAAACGTAACCAGTTTTTCAATGGTGTAATGGTTTAACATAGAAAACTTACCGTTGGCTCTCGATTCTAATCTATCACTCCGATTTGCAAACGGATTTCACTGAAGCTGTAACTTTCATCCCAGAACATAGTTTAGGGGCCATTACCTCTTCAACTATAGTCATTTTTCTTTCGATTGCAAACGTAACCAGTTTTTCAATGGTGTAATGGTTTAACATAGAAAACTTACCGTTGGCTCTCGATTCTAATCTATCCCTCCGATTTGCAAACGGATTTCACTGAAGCTGTAACTTTCATCCCAGAACATAGTTTAGGGGCCATTACCTCTTCAACTATAGTCATTTTTCTTTCGATTGCAAACGTAACCAGTTTTTCAATGGTGTAATGGTTTAACATAGAAAACTTACCGTTGGCTCTCGATTCTAATCTATCACTCCGATTTGCAAACGGATTTCACTGAAGCTGTAACTTTCATCCCAGAACATAGTTTAGGGGCCATTACCTCTTCAACTATAGTCATTTTTCTTTCGATTGCAAACGTAACCAGTTTTTCAATGGCGTAATGGTTTAACATAGAAAACTTACCGTTGGCTCTCGATTCTAATCTATCACTCCGATTTGCAAACGGATTTCACTGAAGCTGTAACATTCATCCCAGAACATAGTTTAGGGGCCATTACCTCTTCAACTATAGTCATTTTTCTTTCGATTGCAAACGTAACCAGTTTTTCAATGGCGTAATGGTTTAACATAGAAAACTTACCGTTGGCTCTCGATTCTAATCTATCACTCCGATTTGCAAACGGATTTCACTGAAGCTGTAACTTTCATCCCAGAACATAGTTTAGGGGCCATTACCTCTTCAACTATAGTCATTTTTCTTTCGATTGCAAACGTAACCAGTTTTTCAATGGTGTAATGGTTTAACATAGAAAACTTACCGTTGGCTCTCGATTCTAATCTATCACTCCGATTTGCAAACGGATTTCACTGAAGCTGTAACTTTCATCCCAGAACATAGTTTAGGGGCCATTACCTCTTCAACTATAGTCATCTTTCTTTCGATTGCAAACGTAACCAGTTTTTCAATGGCGTAATGGTTTAACATAGAAAACTTACCGTTGGCTCTCGATTCTAATCTATCACTCCGATTTGCAAACGGATTTCACTGAAGCTGTAACTTTCATTCCAGAACATAGTTTAGGGGCCATAACCTCTTCAACTATAGTCATTTTTCTTTCGATTGCAAACGTAACCAGTTTTTCAATGGTGTAATGGTTTAACATGGAAAACTTACCGTTGGCTCTCGATTCTAATCTATCACTCCGATTTGCAAACGGATTTCACTGAAGCTGTAACTTTCATCCCAGAACATAGTTTAGGGGCCATTACCTCTTCAACTATAGTCATTTTTCTTTCGATTGCAAACGTAACCAGTTTTTCAATGGCGTAATGGTTTAACATAGAAAACTTACCGTTGGCTCTCGATTCTAATCTATCACTCCGATTTGCAAACGGATTTCACTGAAGCTGTAACTTTCATCCCAGAACATAGTTTAGGGGCCATTACCTCTTCAACTATAGTCATTTTTCTTTCGATTGCAAACGTAACCAGTTTTTCAATGGTGTAATGGTTTAACATAGAAAACTTACCGTTGGCTCTCGATTCTAATCTATCACTCCGATTTGCAAACGGATTTCACTGAAGCTGTAACTTTCATCCCAGAACATAGTTTAGGGGCCATTACCTCTTCAACTATAGTCATTTTTCTTTCGATTGCAAACGTAACCAGTTTTTCAATGGCGTAATGGTTTAACATAGAAAACTTACCGTTGGCTCTCGATTCTAATCTATCACTCCGATTTGCAAACGGATTTCACTGAAGCTGTAACTTTCATCCCAGAACATAGTTTAGGGGCCATTACCTCTTCAACTATAGTCATTTTTCTTTTGATTGCAAACGTAACCAGTTTTTCAATGGTGTAATGGTTTAACATAGAAAACTTACCGTTGGCTCTCGATTCTAATCTATCACTCCGATTTGCAAACGGATTTCACTGAAGCTGTAACTTTCATCCCAGAACATAGTTTAGGGGCCATTACCTCTTCAACTATAGTCATTTTTCTTTCGATTGCAAACGTAACCAGTTTTTCAATGGTGTAATGGTTTAACATAGAAAACTTACCGTTGGCTCTCGATTCTAATCTATCACTCCGATTTGCAAACGGATTTCACTGAAGCTGTAACTTTCATCCCAGAACATAGTTTAGGGGCCATTACCTCTTCAACTATAGTCATTTTTCTTTCGATTGCAAACGTAACCAGTTTTTCAATGGCGTAATGGTTTAACATAGAAAACTTACCGTTGGCTCTCGATTCTAATCTATCACTCCGATTTGCAAACGGATTTCACTGAAGCTGTAACTTTCATCCCAGAACATAGTTTAGGGGCCATTACCTCTTCAACTATAGTCATTTTTCTTTCGATTGCAAACGTAACCAGTTTTTCAATGGTGTAATGGTTTAACATAGAAAACTTACCGTTGGCTCTCGATTCTAATCTATCACTCCGATTTGCAAACGGATTTCACTGAAGCTGTAACTTTCATCCCAGAACATAGTTTAGGGGCCATTACCTCTTCAACTATAGTCATTTTTCTTTCGATTGCAAACGTAACCAGTTTTTCAATGGTGTAATGGTTTAACATAGAAAACTTACCGTTGGCTCTCGATTCTAATCTATCACTCCGATTTGCAAACGGATTTCACTGAAGCTGTAACTTTCATCCCAGAACATAGTTTAGGGGCCATTACCTCTTCAACTATAGTCATTTTTCTTTCGATTGCAAACGTAACCAGTTTTTCAATGGTGTAATGGTTTAACATAGAAAACTTACCGTTGGCTCTCGATTCTAATCTATCACTCCGATTTGCAAACGGATTTCACTGAAGCTGTAACTTTCATCCCAGAACATAGTTTAGGGGCCATTACCTCTTCAACTATAGTCATTTTTCTTTCGATTGCAAACGTAACCAGTTTTTCAATGGTGTAATGGTTTAACATAGAAAACTTACCGTTGGCTCTCGATTCTAATCTATCTCTCCGATTTGCAAACGGATTTCACTGAAGCTGTAACTTTCATCCCAGAACATAGTTTAGGGGCCATTACCTCTTCAACTATAGTCATTTTTCTTTCGATTGCAAACGTAACCAGTTTTTCAATGGTGTAATGGTTTAACATAGAAAACTTACCGTTGGCTCTCGATTCTAATCTATCACTCCGATTTGCAAACGGATTTCACTGAAGCTGTAACTTTCATCCCAGAACATAGTTTAGGGGCCATTACCTCTTCAACTATAGTCATTTTTCTTTCGATTGCAAACGTAACCAGTTTTTCAATGGTGTAATGGTTTAACATAGAAAACTTACCGTTGGCTCTCGATTCTAATCTATCACTCCGATTTGCAAACGGATTTCACTGAAGCTGTAACTTTCATCCCAGAACATAGTTTAGGGGCCATTACCTCTTCAACTATAGTCATCTTTCTTTCGATTGCAAACGTAACCAGTTTTTCAATGGCGTAATGGTTTAACATAGAAAACTTACCGTTGGCTCTCGATTCTAATCTATCACTCCGATTTGCAAACGGATTTCACTGAAGCTGTAACTTTCATCCCAGAACATAGTTTAGGGGCCATTACCTCTTCAACTATAGTCATTTTTCTTTCGATTGCAAACGTAACCAGTTTTTCAATGGTGTAATGGTTTAACATAGAAAACTTACCGTTGGCTCTCGATTCTAATCTATCACTCCGATTTGCAAACGGATTTCACTGAAGCTGTAACTTTCATCCCAGAACATAGTTTAGGGGCCATTACCTCTTCAACTATAGTCATTTTTCTTTCGATTGCAAACGTAACCAGTTTTTCAATGGCGTAATGGTTTAACATAGAAAACTTACCGTTGGCTCTCGATTCTAATCTATCACTCCGATTTGCAAACGGATTTCACTGAAGCTGTAACTTTCATCCCAGAACATAGTTTAGGGGCCATTACCTCTTCAACTATAGTCATTTTTCTTTCGATTGCAAACGTAACCAGTTTTTCAATGGTGTAAGGGTTTAACATAGAAAACTTACCGTTGGCTCTCGATTGTAATCTATCACTCCGATTTGCAAACGGATTTCACTGAAGCTGTAACTTTCATCCCAGAACATAGTTTAGGGGCCATTACCTCTTCAACTATAGTCATTTTTCTTTCGATTGCAAACGTAACCAGTTTTTCAATGGCGTAATGGTTTAACATAGAAAACTTACCGTTGGCTCTCGATTCTAATCTATCACTCCGATTTGCAAACGGATTTCACTGAAGCTGTAACTTTCATCCCAGAACATAGTTTAGGGGCCATTACCTCTTCAACTATAGTCATTTTTCTTTTGATTGCAAACGTAACCAGTTTTTCAATGGTGTAATGGTTTAACATAGAAAACTTACCGTTGGCTCTCGATTCTAATCTATCACTCCGATTTGCAAACGGATTTCACTGAAGCTGTAACTTTCATCCCAGAACATAGTTTAGGGGCCATTACCTCTTCAACTATAGTCATTTTTCTTTCGATTGCAAACGTAACCAGTTTTTCAATGGTGTAATGGTTTAACATAGAAAACTTACCGTTGGCTCTCGATTCTAATCTATCACTCCGATTTGCAAACGGATTTCACTGAAGCTGTAACTTTCATCCCAGAACATAGTTTAGGGGCCATTACCTCTTCAACTATAGTCATTTTTCTTTCGATTGCAAACGTAACCAGTTTTTCAATGGCGTAATGGTTTAACATAGAAAACTTACCGTTGGCTCTCGATTCTAATCTATCACTCCGATTTGCAAACGGATTTCACTGAAGCTGTAACTTTCATCCCAGAACATAGTTTAGGGGCCATTACCTCTTCAACTATAGTCATTTTTCTTTCGATTGCAAACGTAACCAGTTTTTCAATGGTGTAATGGTTTAACATAGAAAACTTACCGTTGGCTCTCGATTCTAATCTATCACTCCGATTTGCAAACGGATTTCACTGAAGCTGTAACTTTCATCCCAGAACATAGTTTAGGGGCCATTACCTCTTCAACTATAGTCATTTTTCTTTCGATTGCAAACGTAACCAGTTTTTCAATGGTGTAATGGTTTAACATAGAAAACTTACCGTTGGCTCTCGATTCTAATCTATCACTCCGATTTGCAAACGGATTTCACTGAAGCTGTAACTTTCATCCCAGAACATAGTTTAGGGGCCATTACCTCTTCAACTATAGTCATTTTTCTTTCGATTGCAAACGTAACCGGTTTTTCAATGGTGTAATGGTTTAACATAAAAAACTTACCGTTGGCTCTCGATTCTAATCTATCACTCCGATTTGCAAACGGATTTCACTGAAGCTGTAACTTTCATCCCAGAACATAGTTTAGGGGCCATTACCTCTTCAACTATAGTCATTTTTCTTTCGATTGCAAACGTAACCAGTTTTTCAATGGTGTAATGGTTTAACATAGAAAACTTACCGTTGGCTCTCGATTCTAATCTATCACTCCGATTTGCAAACGGATTTCACTGAAGCTGTAACTTTCATCCCAGAACATAGTTTAGGGGCCATTACCTCTTCAACTATAGTCATTTTTCTTTCGATTGCAAACGTAACCAGTTTTTCAATGGCGTAATGGTTTAACATAGAAAACTTACCGTTGGCTCTCGATTCTAATCTATCACTCCGATTTGCAAACGGATTTCACTGAAGCTGTAACTTTCATCCCAGAACATAGTTTAGGGGCCATTACCTCTTCAACTATAGTCATTTTTCTTTCGATTGCAAACGTAACCAGTTTTTCAATGGTGTAATGGTTTAACATAGAAAGGGGGGCGTGGCTACGCAGCGGAGCTGAATGGAGGTCTGAGCCTGCAGCTCCCGCTGTGAACACCCTATTATAGCGACCTACAGCGATCCCTGAAGCCTCAAAATACACTCAAAGGTGGGTGAAGGTCCCAGGATGACACAGGACTGGCGCAGAGTGACTTATAACCAGCCAAAACGCGGATCTTTAGCCCCAAAGAGACTCTCTGCCTTCTTCACGGATGAAATCCAAGATGGCGCTGCCCAGCTCAGGCCCAGCCCGCACCATGAGGCTGATCATCAGAGTCCCTCACCGCTCACACAGAGGAACAGATACAGCGTTTTATACACCCCTCCTGCAAGGGTGAACAGGAGAGACAGAGCTGACACGCTGGATGAGTATGATGATGAGGGCAATGTTGCCCACAACACCTCCGCAGAGGGCAGGGAGCGCAGCCCGCTGAAGACCCCACAAGCCTCCAGAGCACAGGCTGCTCCAGCCCAGCATAACACCGCTGACATCAAGGTAGGAACTATGCAACACCCTACCCCTCACCCATCCGTTCCGCTGACCCATCCATCCATCCATCCCCCTGCATCAGCATATCTCCCTGACGCAGAAGATCTTTTTAGCTCCCTGGCATCAGTCCCTGCCACAGATCAACCTATCTCTCAACAATTTTTTAAGTCTTTTATGTTGTCCTTCTGCAAGATGATGACAGACAATAACAGTGGAGTGAGAAATGATTTGCAAATTATGGCAGGCAACATAGACTCATTCGCACAGGAGACTGATCAAAGGATCACCAGGCTAGAAAATAAGATGCAGGAAATGTCCCTTGCTTACAACACAATGGTGGACTCTCATAAGAATCTCCAGGCAGAAAATAAGTTTATGAAGGAGAAAATAGCTGATGGGGAGGACAGAAATAGACGGAATAATATTAAAATTAGAGGGGTGCCTGAGTCTGTTGCAAATGACCAGCTCAAAGACTATGTGGCTGACATCATCCATACATCATTCCCTGATCTGACATCAAGTGAACTGACTGTGGACAGGGCACACAGACTGCCTAAACCTGCCCATCTTGGGAAAAATGTGCCTAGGGATGTGATCACCAGGATCCATTTCTTTCATGTGAAAGAGCAACTTCTGGCAGCAACCAGAGAGGGAAAGAAGCTTCCTGGGAAATATAGTGACTTATCTCTGTATCAAGACCTCTCACAGATTACACTGCAAACCAGGCGATCATTTTCAAAAATCACAACAACTCTGAGACATCACAAAATCCAATATAACTGGGGATTCCCCCCCAAGCTGATCATCTTCTCCCAAGGAACCTCCTATGTGATCAGAACCCCTGAGGAAGGAGAAGAACTCTTGGCTAAATGGCAAATTCCACTTTTCATCCCCAGAGATCCACAGAAGGACAGACCCTTTCGCCCTCCCATCTCACCAAAGCCAAATCTTGCCTCTACAACTGCAATGGACACTACCCATCCTTTGTCTGATGATGAGAGAAACAAAGCTGGAGAGGCCTCAGGTACTACTTGAACATGGGTGTTCCCCCACGGAACTTTTCCCCCAACCAGACTTTCCCCCTTAGGAATCTTCTCCTTTAGGTGGATAGTCCTACTGAAGCCCACGTCGGTGGGCTCTGACCGTTAGGTCACTGACTTTTTCCCTTTGTTTTTTGTTTTTGTTGGAAGTGTTCCTATAGCTTAAGTTTGGAACTTTTTACTTTTTCTTTTTTCTTTTTCTGATTTACTACAGGTTGGACAATTTGAGTCTGCTTGTGGAGGTAGAACCGGATGCCTCTGCAAGTATGCCTCGGTCTACTGAGTTCTATATTGTTGTTTTTTAGTTGTGATAAGTTTTGCACACTTTCATGTCCATTTACATTCTTTTTCCTCCTCAGAGCAGAGATGCAGGGAACCACAGGCAATTTCAGGTTACTGGGTAATATGCCACTTGATATATCTTATCTGACCTTGTATGGGTATTTTTGTTTCACAGGTATACTGAAGCATAATAAATGTCATGATGTCTGATTGCAAATTGCTGTCCCTGAATGTTAGAGGGTTAAACTCTTATAGAAAACGATATTTATTAGATAAACTATTAAAAGAAGAAAAACCTGACATCATTTGCTTGCAAGAAACGCATTTAACAAAGATTTCTGCAAGCAGATTAAAGATACATAACTTTACGACAGTTTTTCACTCTACATTCGGGGACAGAAAGAAAAAAGCAGGAGTGTGCATTGCAATTAGGGACACCCTGGGACTGGTGGTAGAGGGAACTCACTGTGGTACAGACGGAAGACTGGTGATGATCACAGGAACTATCAATTCTCAACCATTCACCTTTGCTAATATTTATGCCCCTAACACACATCAAGTTAAATTTCTTAATAAGACCTTCCAAAAAATTCAAAAATTCCAAAAAGGCAACTTATTTATACTAGGCGATTTAAATTCAATTATAGATCCCCTCTTAGACTCCTCTTCACAAAGTAGAAGAGCCCAATCTACTCTCTTACCATCCCTAATACAAAATGAACTATTTGACACTTGGAGATGCCTACATCCCAAGGAGAAACAATACAGTTACTATTCACCAGTCTTCCAGTCCTTTACTAGAATTGACCACTGTCTTACAGACAGATTCTCCCTGCCACTGGTCTCAGAGGTTGACATTGGTATTAGAGTTTGGTCAGACCACTCTCCACTAATGGTTAAACTTAACTTACAAAACCCCACTCCTAAACCATTTAACTGGAAGCTTAATAAATTTATATTAAATTCAGAGCACACCCTCCCCATAGTCAAGAAGGAACTTGTAGAATATTTCCACCTCAATGACAAAAGTGTGGACTCCAGAGTCATCTTATGGAATGCCCATAAGGCATTCATGAGAGGGGTCTTTATGAAACAAGGAGCCATACGTAAGAAAAAAATGAGAGAAAAAACTGAATCTCTATTAAAAAAGATCAGATCTCTTGAGGTGGAGGTCTTCACCAAGCACAAGAAAGAGTTGACTGGAGAACTGGAAAGAACTAGACAAGAGTTGGCTGAGCAGATGTATTGTGAGTATGATAAATGGCAGACAAGATTGAGGGAGGACTGGTACCATGGAGGAAACAAAGCTGGGAAAACAATGGCCAGGAAAATTAAAGGCCAAAGAATACTGCATAGAATACTCAAAATCAAACATCCCCTTACTAAAGTAGAAGTTCACCATCCCACAGATATAATAGAAGCTTTAGCAAAATACTATGAAGGCCTATATAATCTTGAATCAGACCCCAATACTCCCCAACCAGCACTACAGAATATAGACAACTATTTAGATAAAGTAGATCTCCCCTCATTAACTGAATTTGAACAAAAATATTTATCTATCCCTTTCTCCCAACATGAAGTAGAAACTGTGATTAACACCTTAAAAAGAGACAAAGCTCCAGGCCCAGACGGATTTATTAATGATTATTATAAGAAATGTATTAGTATTGTATCAAAACCCCTTACTAATATGTTTAATGAAATTGCCACCAAACGTTCCTTCCCTAAAGAATCCCTATCAGCCCTGATAACCACTATACCCAAAGAAGATAAAAACCCAGCAGACCCTAGCAGTTATAGGCCCATTTCCCTCTTAAATACAGATGTAAAAATCTATGCCCGTATCATTGCTAATAGACTATCCCCCCTCATGCCCCAATTAATCAACCCAGACCAAGTAGGATTCACAAAAAATAGATCAACCAGTGATGGGACTAGGAAGGCCCTCGCTTTATTACATCAGATCAAGCTCTGTCGGACGCCCACTCTCCTTGTCTCCTTAGACGCGGAGAAGGCGTTCGACAGAGTAAACTGGCTTTACCTATCCAGAATACTATCCAAATTTGGAATCCCAGATTTCCTCCATGGTGCCATCCTGGCTTTATACTCCTACCCTTCAGCCAGAGTCACATCTTCTGGTTCTATCTCATCTCCCTTTGAGATTAAAAATGGTACCCGTCAGGGCTGCCCTCTCTCTCCTTTGATATTTAACTTAACATTAGAGCCCTTAGCACAACAAATTAGGAATAATCCCAACATTCATGGAATCAAATTTGGCCAAAACTCCACAAAATTAAGTCTCTATGCTGATGATATAATTTTATTTTTGCAGAAACCATTGATCTCATTACCAAACACTAAGGAAGAATTAGAAACATTCTCAAAAATCTCATTTTATAAGCTGAACGAACAAAAAACGGTCATTCTCCCTTGCTTCATACCATCAAAAATGAAAGATACTCTCAAACAGTCCTGCCATTATTCTTGGAGTGATAAATCTATTAAGTACCTTGGAATCCAATTAACTCCCACTATAGCTCAAATTTATAGGGAAAATTATGCACCCTGGCTAACAAAAATTAAAGAAAAATTAGAATATTTATCAAAAGTAGAATACTCCTGGTTATGCAGAATAGCTGCATTTAAAATGATGTTACTTCCCCAGCTCCTTTATCTTTTCCGGAACCTCCCAATCAAGGTCCCTCAAAATTTTTTTAACACTTTGCAACAACTAATGAATAAATATTTTCTTAAAAATAGGAAAGCCAGATTCTCCTACAAAATTTTGACTGCCCATACATCCAACCTAGGTTTGGGCGCACCTAACATAGAATTCTATTACAAGGCCACAATCCTAGATCAATCCAGGTCAATCTGGATAAAAGACTCGTCCAAGCAATGGTATGTGATTGAGGAGGAACAACTCCCCTTTAAGTCCTTCAGAGAACTTTTTGTATCCAGATTGACCTGGAAGATACAACAACATATCCAAAACCCTGTCACTGCCAACTCCCTCAGAGTATGGAAAGAAATGCTTAATCTAAGTAAACATGAGGTGTTGGCAGTGACAATCCCAACCCCTATCACTACTTTTAATGCTGTCATCAAAAACATTGACCTAGAGAACTGGCTAAACTGTGGAATTGTAAATGTGGGGGACCTGTTGGGAGATTCCGGAATCAGATCCTTTGATGACCTTACTAATTCATATGGAATCCCACTATCTGAAAAATTAATATATGACAAATTATCTAGATTTACACCCATATATCCCTATCTCATTTTTGCCCAAAATTATTAAACTCACTCAGTCAGAAAACTCACACTTAAAAGGTACGTCTGTATTTTACAGATCCCTTTTAGATCTTAAAGAATCATTCCCTAAGAAACAACTATCTAAATGGCAGGACTGGCTTGGAGATGATATTGGTTTGGAGGAATGGGAGATGACCGTTAAAGCACTTAAAAAACTCTCCCATTGTGTAGGCCACCATGAGAATTTGTTTAAAAGTGTTTGGCGATGGTTCATGACCCCTGAAAAAATTACTAAATTTGATCCCAAAGCATCACCTTTGTGTTGGAGGGGATGCGGCCTGACGGGTACCATTGAACACATCATGTGGGAGTGCCCTGCACTCCAAAAAATATGGAGGGAAGTGGAAGGATTGCTCCAACAACTTCCAATGTCCCTGCAATCGATCCCTCCTGGATTGGCGGTACTCAATCTAGGTGCAAACTCCTTCCCCCCCCCAGGAAAGAATGATAATCACACATGTCTTCATAGTTGTGAGGAGTATGCTGGCTCTTAACTGGAAGACTCCCTATATACCTGCTATGGATGAGGTTTTAAGAAGGGTAGAATCTAACTTATTGGCAGAAAAAGCCTGGTCAATCCGATGTGGCAACCTCAATTCTTTTCTTAAGAAAGCTGCTCTATGGCCAACAGTATACCCACACTCAAAATTACTGGAGTTTTAGCTCTATTATATTATGCATCATTAACTTTATGTCAATTCTTGTGCTTGTTAATTTAGATCAACCTTATTGATTGTGGTGATTAAGTGCTCTAGGAACACCCTGTGGCCTGATTATACACGTCTTGCATCTTGCTCTGAGGATTTATCTGTAGGTATGGACTATTGGACAATGAAGTGTGCATGTAGTGTAGGTTAGTATAGTTTAAGTTAGGCTAGATAGTCTAGTTATATATAGTTTAAACAATAATGTAACATAACTTGGAGCATTATTCATAAGTCTAAAGCTCAGTTTAGAGATAACTAATACCAACTGTTGAGGATGTGCAACCTGCGACACCATGGTAATTTCGGTAAGGCTTTTCTCCCTGGGATCTCAGTAGGAGGTTTACCCCCATTTCCCAGGTTGAGAGAACCCCGCACTAGCCACCCACATCATCCATGGTGTCATGCACATACTTGATAGGAACCACTTCCCCTATCTTAAAACTCAACTTCTCTCTGACTTAGACACGATTTTATGTCAAATAATAGTATTTGACAATTAGTTTGTTGTGGCTGAACAGTTATACAGACAGAATTATATGGAATCTGAGCAAGATATACTCAACTCTAGTACTAAATTTTAGGTTCCATATATAAACTCTCTCTTAATATATTATTCCTTTAATTCTCAGGATATCATACCTTCCCCCCTTAATATTAGATACTAAAATTACTTAATTTTGAAGATTGTGAATTTTCTAAAATTTTTCTGACATTTTTCCACAAATTAGCAAAAAACGCATGGAAAAACGCGCAGAAAACGCGTTTTGCGGCTTTTGGGCGTTTTTCTGGCGGATTTGCGGCTTTTTACCGCTACTTAACCGCCACTCAGACGCGTTTTGAAAAACCGCATATACGCCTAAAAGACATGTTTGTACGCATGGTGAACATGATTATACGCGTCGTATGCGTATTTTTGTACGCGTTAATACGCGTCTAAGGTACGCAATCCCATATAACAAATACCCAATTCTAATGCATTTAGGCGTATAATACACAAAAGAAACCCCTTAAAAATGTACGCATATCTAATGCGTTTTATGCGAATACTCATAACTGATAACTTGAAACATCAATTCTAAAACTACTTTCTTGCTCATTAACCGATAATCTCTATTTATAGAATTTTATTAAATGATTCCTGATGATAATAATTCATATATACAATGCAATTTCATTGACCCTCTCACTTTATACTTTACATACTATAAAGTTTCACCCTGCATATCATTAATTGCTATGTTGTAATACCTGTACACAAAACATTTGTACACTATGCTAATGTTATTCCCTTTATTGTCTGTTTGTTGACTGTAATGTTATAATTTTGAAAAACTCCAATAAAAATTATTGATATTGTTTTAACATAGAAAACTTACCGTTGGCTGTCGATTCTAATCTATCACTCCGATTTGCAAACGGATTTCACTGAAGCTGTAACTTTCATCCCAGAACATAGTTTAGGGGCCATTACCTCTTCAACTATAGTCATTTTTCTTTCGATTGCAAACGTAACCAGTTTTTCAATGGTGTAATGGTTTAACATAGAAAACTTACCGTTGGCTCTCGATTCTAATCTATCACTCCGATTTGCAAACGGATTTCACTGAAGCTGTAACTTTCATCCCAGAACATAGTTTAGGGGCCATTACCTCTTCAACTATAGTCATTTTTCTTTCGATTGCAAACGTAACCAGTTTTTCAATGGTGTAATGGTTTAACATAGAAAACTTACCGTTGGCTCTCGATTCTAATCTATCACTCCGATTTGCAAACGGATTTCACTGAAGCTGTAACTTTCATCCCAGAACATAGTTTAGGGGCCATTACCTCTTCAACTATAGTCATTTTTCTTTCGATTGCAAACGTAACCAGTTTTTCAATGGTGTAATGGTTTAACATAGAAAACTTACCGTTGGCTCTCGATTCTAATCTATCACTCCGATTTGCAAACGGATTTCACTGAAGCTGTAACTTTCATCCCAGAACATAGTTTAGGGGCCATTACCTCTTCAACTATAGTCATTTTTCTTTCGATTGCAAACGTAACCAGTTTTTCAATGGTGTAATGGTTTAACATAGAAAACTTACCGTTGGCTCTCGATTCTAATCTATCACTCCGATTTGCAAACGGATTTCACTGAAGCTGTAACTTTCATCCCAGAACATAGTTTAGGGGCCATTACCTCTTCAACTACAGTCATTTTTCTTTCGATTGCAAACGTAACCAGTTTTTCAATGGTGTAATGGTTTAACATAGAAAACTTACCGTTGGCTCTCGATTCTAATCTATCACTCCGATTTGCAATCGGATTTCACTGAAGCTGTAACTTTCATCCCAGAACATAGTTTAGGGGCCATTACCTCTTCAACTATAGTCATTTTTCTTTCGATTGCAAACGTAACCAGTTTTTCAATGGTGTAATGGTTTAACATAGAAAACTTACCGTTGGCTCTCGATTCTAATCTATCACTCCGATTTGCAAACGGATTTCACTGAAGCTGTAACTTTCATCCCAGAACATAGTTTAGGGGCCATTACCTCTTCAACTATAGTCATTTTTCTTTCGATTGCAAACGTAACCAGTTTTTCAATGGTGTAATGGTTTAACATAGAAAACTTACCGTTGGCTCTCGATTCTAATCTATCACTCCGATTTGCAAACGGATTTCACTGAAGCTGTAACTTTCATCCCAGAACATAGTTTAGGGGCCATTAGCTCTTCAACTATAGTCATTTTTCTTTCGATTGCAAACGTAACCAGTTTTTCAATGGTGTAATGGTTTAACATAGAAAACTTACCGTTGGCTCTCGATTCTAATCTATCACTCCGATTTGCAAACGGATTTCACTGAAGCTGTAACTTTCATCCCAGAACATAGTTTAGGGGCCATTACCTCTTCAACTATAGTCATTTTTCTTTCGATTGCAAACGTAACCAGTTTTTCAATGGTGTAATGGTTTAACATAGAAAACTTACCGTTGGCTCTCGATTCTAATCTATCACTCCGATTTGCAAACGGATTTCACTGAAGCTGTAACTTTCATCCCAGAACATAGTTTAGGGGCCATTACCTCTTCAACTATAGTCATTTTTCTTTCGATTGCAAACGTAACCAGTTTTTCAATGGTGTAATGGTTTAACATAGAAAACTTACCGTTGGCTCTCGATTCTAATCTATCACTCCGATTTGCAAACGGATTTCACTGAAGCTGTAACTTTCATCCCAGAACATAGTTTAGGGGCCATTACCTCTTCAACTATAGTCATTTTTCTTTCGATTGCAAACGTAACCAGTTTTTCAATGGTGTAATGGTTTAACATAGAAAACTTACCGTTGGCTCTCGATTCTAATCTATCACTCCGATTTGCAATCGGATTTCACTGAAGCTGTAACTTTCATCCCAGAACATAGTTTAGGGGCCATTACCTCTTCAACTATAGTCATTTTTCTTTCGATTGCAAACGTAACCAGTTTTTCAATGGTGTAATGGTTTAACATAGAAAACTTACCGTTGGCTCTCGATTCTAATCTATCACTCCGATTTGCAAACGGATTTCACTGAAGCTGTAACTTTCATCCCAGAACATAGTTTAGGGGCCATTACCTCTTCAACTATAGTCATTTTTCTTTCGATTGCAAACGTAACCAGTTTTTCAATGGTGTAATGGTTTAACATAGAAAACTTACCGTTGGCTCTCGATTCTAATCTATCACTCCGATTTGCAAACGGATTTCACTGAAGCTGTAACTTTCATCCCAGAACATAGTTTAGGGGCCATTACCTCTTCAACTATAGTCATTTTTCTTTCGATTGCAAACGTAACCAGTTTTCCAATGGTGTAATGGTTTAACATAGAAAACTTACCGTTGGCTCTCGATTCTAATCTATCACTCCGATTTGCAAACGGATTTCACTGAAGCTGTAACTTTCATCCCAGAACATAGTTTAGGGGCCATTACCTCTTCAACTATAGTCATTTTTTTTTCGATTGCAAACGTAACCAGTTTTTCAATGGTGTAATGGTTTAACATAGAAAACTTACCGTTGGCTCTCGATTCTAATCTATCACTCCGATTTGCAAACGGATTTCACTGAAGCTGTAACTTTCATCCCAGAACATAGTTTAGGGGCCATTACCTCTTCAACTATAGTCATTTTTCTTTCGATTGCAAACGTAACCAGTTTTTCAATGGTGTAATGGTTTAACATAGAAAACTTACCGTTGGCTCTCGATTCTAATCTATCACTCCGATTTGCAAACGGATTTCACTGAAGCTGTAACTTTCATCCCAGAACATAGTTTAGGGGCCATTAGCTCTTCAACTATAGTCATTTTTCTTTCGATTGCAAACGTAACCAGTTTTTCAATGGTGTAATGGTTTAACATAGAAAACTTACCGTTGGCTCTCGATTCTAATCTATCACTCCGATTTGCAAACGGATTTCACTGAAGCTGTAACTTTCATTCCAGAACATAGTTTAGGGGCCATTACCTCTTCAACTATAGTCATTTTTCTTTCGATTGCAAACGTAACCAGTTTTTCAATGGTGTAATGGTTTAACATAGAAAACTTACCGTTGGCTCTCGATTCTAATCTATCACTCCGATTTGCAAACGGATTTCACTGAAGCTGTAACTTTCATCCCAGAACATAGTTTAGGGGCCATTACCTCTTCAACTATAGTAATTTTTCTTTCGATTGCAAACGTAACCAGTTTTTCAATGGTGTAATGGTTTAACATAGAAAACTTACCGTTGGCTCTCGATTCTAATCTATCACTCCGATTTGCAATCGGATTTCACTGAAGCTGTAACTTTCATCCCAGAACATAGTTTAGGGGCCATTACCTCTTCAACTATAGTCATTTTTCTTTCGATTGCAAACGTAACCAGTTTTTCAATGGTGTAATGGTTTAACATAGAAAACTTACCGTTGGCTCTCGATTCTAATCTATCACTCCGATTTGCAAACGGATTTCACTGAAGCTGTAACTTTCATCCCAGAACATAGTTTAGGGGCCATTAGCTCTTCAACTATAGTCATTTTTCTTTCGATTGCAAACGTAACCAGTTTTTCAATGGTGTAATGGTTTAACATAGAAAACTTACCGTTGGCTCTCGATTCTAATCTATCACTCCGATTTGCAAACGGATTTCACTGAAGCTGTAACTTTCATCCCAGAACATAGTTTAGGGGCCATTACCTCTTCAACTATAGTCATTTTTCTTTCGATTGCAAACGTAACCAGTTTTTCAATGGTGTAATGGTTTAACATAGAAAACTTACCGTTGGCTCTCGATTCTAATCTATCACTCCGATTTGCAAACGGATTTCACTGAAGCTGTAACTTTCATCCCAGAACATAGTTTAGGGGCCATTACCTCTTCAACTATAGTCATTTTTCTTTCGATTGCAAACGTTACCAGTTTTTCAATGGTGTAATGGTTTAACATAGAAAACTTACCGTTGGCTCTCGATTCTAATCTATCACTCCGATTTGCAAACGGATTTCACTGAAGCTGTAACTTTCATCCCAGAACATAGTTTAGGGGCCATTACCTCTTCAACTATAGTCATTTTTCTTTCGATTGCAAACGTAACCAGTTTTTCAATGGTGTAATGGTTTAACATAGAAAACTTACCGTTGGCTCTCGATTCTAATCTATCACTCCGATTTGCAATCGGATTTCACTGAAGCTGTAACTTTCATGCCAGAACATAGTTTAGGGGCCATTACCTCTTCAACTATAGTCATTTTTCTTTCGATTGCAAACGTAACCAGTTTTTCAATGGTGTAATGGTTTAACATAGAAAACTTACCGTTGGCTCTCGATTCTAATCTATCACTCCGATTTGCAAACGGATTTCACTGAAGCTGTAACTTTCATCCCAGAACATAGTTTAGGGGCCATTACCTCTTCAACTATAGTCATTTTTCTTTCGATTGCAAACGTAACCAGTTTTTCAATGGTGTAATGGTTTAACATAGAAAACTTACCGTTGGCTCTCGATTCTAATCTATCACTCCGATTTGCAAACGGATTTCACTGAAGCTGTAACTTTCATCCCAGAACATAGTTTAGGGGCCATTACCTCTTCAACTATAGTCATTTTTCTTTCGATTGCAAACGTAACCAGTTTTTCAATGGTGTAATGGTTTAACATAGAAAACTTACCGTTGGCTCTCGATTCTAATCTATCACTCCGATTTGCAAACGGATTTCACTGAAGCTGTAACTTTCATCCCAGAACATAGTTTAGGGGCCATTAGCTCTTCAACTATAGTCATTTTTCTTTCGATTGCAAACGTAACCAGTTTTTCAATGGTGTAATGGTTTAACATAGAAAACTTACCGTTGGCTCTCGATTCTAATCTATCACTCCGATTTGCAAACGGATTTCACTGAAGCTGTAACTTTCATCCCAGAACATAGTTTAGGGGCCATTACCTCTTCAACTATAGTCATTTTTCTTTCGATTGCAAACGTAACCAGTTTTTCAATGGTGTAATGGTTTAACATAGAAAACTTACCGTTGGCTCTCGATTCTAATCTATCACTCCGATTTGCAAACGGATTTCACTGAAGCTGTAACTTTCATCCCAGAACATAGTTTAGGGGCCATTACCTCTTCAACTATAGTCATTTTTCTTTCGATTGCAAACGTTACCAGTTTTTCAATGGTGTAATGGTTTAACATAGAAAACTTACCGTTGGCTCTCGATTCTAATCTATCACTCCGATTTGCAAACGGATTTCACTGAAGCTGTAACTTTCATCCCAGAACATAGTTTAGGGGCCATTACCTCTTCAACTATAGTCATTTTTCTTTCGATTGCAAACGTAACCAGTTTTTCAATGGTGTAATGGTTTAACATAGAAAACTTACCGTTGGCTCTCGATTCTAATCTATCACTCCGATTTGCAATCGGATTTCACTGAAGCTGTAACTTTCATGCCAGAACATAGTTTAGGGGCCATTACCTCTTCAACTATAGTCATTTTTCTTTCGATTGCAAACGTAACCAGTTTTTCAATGGTGTAATGGTTTAACATAGAAAACTTACCGTTGGCTCTCGATTCTAATCTATCACTCCGATTTGCAAACGGATTTCACTGAAGCTGTAACTTTCATCCCAGAACATAGTTTAGGGGCCATTACCTCTTCAACTATAGTCATTTTTTTTTCGATTGCAAACGTAACCAGTTTTTCAATGGTGTAATGGTTTAACATAGAAAACTTACCGTTGGCTCTCGATTCTAATCTATCACTCCGATTTGCAAACGGATTTCACTGAAGCTGTAACTTTCATCCCAGAACATAGTTTAGGGGCCATTACCTCTTCAACTATAGTCATTTTTCTTTCGATTGCAAACGTAACCAGTTTTTCAATGGTGTAATGGTTTAACATAGAAAACTTACCGTTGGCTCTCGATTCTAATCTATCACTCCGATTTGCAAACGGATTTCACTGAAGCTGTAACTTTCATCCCAGAACATAGTTTAGGGGCCATTACCTCTTCAACTATAGTCATTTTTCTTTCGATTGCAAACGTAACCAGTTTTTCAATGGTGTAATGGTTTAACAGAGAAAACTTACCGTTGGCTCTCGATTCTAATCTATCACTCCGATTTGCAAACGGATTTCACTGAAGCTGTAACTTTCATCCCAGAACATAGTTTAGGGGCCATTACCTCTTCAACTATAGTCATTTTTCTTTCGATTGCAAACGTAACCAGTTTTTCAATGGTGTAATGGTTTAACATAGAAAACTTACCGTTGGCTCTCGATTCTAATCTATCACTCCGATTTGCAAACGGATTTCACTGAAGCTGTAACTTTCATCCCAGAACATAGTTTAGGGGCCATTACCTCTTCAACTATAGTCATTTTTCTTTCGATTGCAAACGCAACCAGTTTTTCAATGGCGTAATGGTTTAACATAGAAAACTTACCGTTGGCTCTCGATTCTAATCTATCACTCCGATTTGCAAACGGATTTCACTGAAGCTGTAACTTTCATCCCAGAACATAGTTTAGGGGCCATTACCTCTTCAACTATAGTCATTTTTCTTTCGATTGCAAACGTAACCAGTTTTTCAATGGTGTAATGGTTTAACATAGAAAACTTACCGTTGGCTCTCGATTCTAATCTATCACTCCGATTTGCAAACGGATTTCACTGAAGCTGTAACTTTCATCCCAGAACATAGTTTAGGGGCCATTACCTCTTCAACTATAGTCCTTTTTCTTTCGATTGCAAACGTAACCAGTTTTTCAATGGTGTAATGGTTTAACATAGAAAACTTACCGTTGGCTCTCGATTCTAATCTATCACTCCGATTTGCAAACGGATTTCACTGAAGCTGTAACTTTCATCCCAGAACATAGTTTAGGGGCCATTACCTCTTCAACTATAGTCATTTTTCTTTCGATTGCAAACGTAACCAGTTTTTCAATGGTGTAATGGTTTAACATAGAAAACTTACCGTTGGCTCTCGATTCTAATCTATCACTCCGATTTGCAAACGGATTTCACTGAAGCTGTAACTTTCATCCCAGAACATAGTTTAGGGGCCATTACCTCTTCAACTATAGTCATTTTTCTTTCGATTGCAAACGTAACCAGTTTTTCAATGGTGTAATGGTTTAACATAGAAAACTTACCGTTGGCTCTCGATTCTAATCTATCACTCCGATTTGCAAACGGATTTCACTGAAGCTGTAACTTTCATCCCAGAACATAGTTTAGGGGCCATTACCTCTTCAACTATAGTCATTTTTCTTTCGATTGCAAACGTAACCAGTTTTTCAATGGTGTAATGGTTTAACATAGAAAACTTACCGTTGGCTCTCGATTCTAATCTATCACTCCGATTTGCAAACGGATTTCACTGAAGCTGTAACTTTCATCCCAGAACATAGTTTAGGGGCCATTACCTCTTCAACTATAGTCATTTTTCTTTCGATTGCAAACGTAACCAGTTTTTCAATGGTGTAATGGTTTAACATAGAAAACTTACCGTTGGCTCTCGATTCTAATCTATCACTCCGATTTGCAAACGGATTTCACTGAAGCTGTAACTTTCATCCCAGAACATAGTTTAGGGGCCATTACCTCTTCAACTATAGTCATTTTTCTTTCGATTGCAAACGTAACCAGTTTTTCAATGGTGTAATGGTTTAACATAGAAAACTTACCGTTGGCTCTCGATTCTAATCTATCACTCCGATTTGCAAACGGATTTCACTGAAGCTGTAACTTTCATCCCAGAACATAGTTTAGGGGCCATTACCTCTTCAACTATAGTCATTTTTCTTTCGATTGCAAACGTTACCAGTTTTTCAATGGTGTAATGGTTTAACATAGAAAACTTACCGTTGGCTCTCGATTCTAATCTATCACTCCGATTTGCAAACGGATTTCACTGAAGCTGTAACTTTCATCCCAGAACATAGTTTAGGGGCCATTACCTCTTCAACTATAGTCATTTTTCTTTCGATTGCAAACGTAACCAGTTTTTCAATGGTGTAATGGTTTAACATAGAAAACTTACCGTTGGCTCTCGATTCTAATCTATCACTCCGATTTGCAATCGGATTTCACTGAAGCTGTAACTTTCATGCCAGAACATAGTTTAGGGGCCATTACCTCTTCAACTATAGTCATTTTTCTTTCGATTGCAAACGTAACCAGTTTTTCAATGGTGTAATGGTTTAACATAGAAAACTTACCGTTGGCTCTTGATTCTAATCTATCACTCCGATTTGCAAACGGATTTCACTGAAGCTGTAACTTTCATCCCAGAACATAGTTTAGGGGCCATTACCTCTTCAACTATAGTCATTTTTCTTTCGATTGCAAACGTAACCAGTTTTTCAATGGTGTAATGGTTTAACATAGAAAACTTACCGTTGGCTCTCGATTCTAATCTATCACTCCGATTTGCAAACGGATTTCACTGAAGCTGTAACTTTCATCCCAGAACATAGTTTAGGGGCCATTACCTCTTCAACTATAGTCATTTTTCTTTCGATTGCAAACGTAACCAGTTTTTCAATGGTGTAATGGTTTAACAGAGAAAACTTACCGTTGGCTCTCGATTCTAATCTATCACTCCGATTTGCAAACGGATTTCACTGAAGCTGTAACTTTCATCCCAGAACATAGTTTAGGGGCCATTACCTCTTCAACTATAGTCATTTTTCTTTCGATTGCAAACGTAACCAGTTTTTCAATGGTGTAATGGTTTAACATAGAAAACTTACCGTTGGCTCTCGATTCTAATCTATCACTCCGATTTGCAAACGGATTTCACTGAAGCTGTAACTTTCATCCCAGAACATAGTTTAGGGGCCATTACCTCTTCAACTATAGTCATTTTTCTTTCGATTGCAAACGTAACCAGTTTTTCAATGGTGTAATGGTTTAACATAGAAAACTTACCGTTGGCTCTCGATTCTAATCTATCACTCCGATTTGCAAACGGATTTCACTGAAGCTGTAACTTTCATCCCAGAACATAGTTTAGGGGCCATTACCTCTTCAACTATAGTCATTTTTCTTTCGATTGCAAACGTAACCAGTTTTTCAATGGCGTAATGGTTTAACATAGAAAACTTACCGTTGGCTCTCGATTCTAATCTATCACTCCGATTTGCAAACGGATTTCACTGAAGCTGTAACTTTCATCCCAGAACATAGTTTAGGGGCCATTACCTCTTCAACTATAGTCATTTTTCTTTCGTTTCAAGGGTGTTTATTATGTAAGAAATAGTTCACAATGATAGCATAATACAAGTTTCACATGACATGTCCCTCTTAGGGGAATTGTACATAATAGCTCACAAAACACATTAGGAGGTATCATGCAAAAATTAAACATCTAAATAAGAGCGGAACTTACATTCTTACCCATTAGGTTAATTATAATATTATGCTCTATATATTAAACATCCTAATTTAAATTTTTATATAGGAGTATAGGAGGGGGGGAAGGGGGGGGAGAAGAAGGGGAAAGAGAAGAAAAGTTAGATAGAAGAGAAGATAGAGTAAAGAAGGAAGATAAGACCCCTGGGGGATCCCAAGGGTGGGGACTCCACTTCATGCCAAAGGGACCCACCAGGGGGAAAGAGAGGGGGGGGGTTAGATAGGGAGGAAAGGGAAAGGAGGAAAGAAATCTCCAATTAAGGAGAAAGAGCCACTCGAGTTAAATAGCTATAGAAACAAACTATAATCAAAGCATTTTATTACCCACTATAATCCACTCTCTCCTAAATACTATAATATAACCTGAATTCTTATTGACTGCACAATACCAAAAGGACGGAAGAATGTGTGGTCCTCTAGAATGTGTGTAGTACATAAGGTAAGCCCTCATTGTCCTGAGATTCAATCCAGGGGGACTATGTTAGTAGGAATGGGTCTATTGAATCATGGACCTTAGCTAGTATGTGCTCTGACAGCATTGCCTCATTGAGTTTCGTGAAGACTAGATTATCATTTAGCCTTGCTGATTTCCAGCTATATGCTATTTGCCTTCTGGCTAACGCCATTACATGGTGTAAAAGTTTGTTAGCTGCGGGTGTGGTCTTCTGGGGCCTATTGCCCAATAAAGCCACTGTAGGATCCAGGGGGGATTCAATTCTGAGCATGAGGGAGGTGCGTCTCCATATCTTTTTCCAGAAGATTTGTACTATAGGGCACTGCCACCACATGTGCCATAGTGTGCCTTTTTGGCCGCAGCCCCTTGGACATAACTCGGACTGATCTGGACAAAAAGCATGGACTCTGGCTGGCGTAAAGTAGGTGCGGTGTAATAGTTTAAGTGATGTTTCGATGGAGGAATAGAAGAGACTATTCTTTAGTAAGGTCGTGCAGCAGTGTCCCCATTTGCTTATCGATAGAGTTTTGCCTGTATCTCTTTCCCAGTCTAGCTGGAATTTCATCTTTTCATCAGACTCCTCCCTCATTAACATAAAGTAGAAGTCTGATATAAGCCCTTTATTTAACGGTCCATTTCTGCACCTAGTTTCAAACAAAGTGTATATATTTATCTCTTTATCTTTATCTAGAGTATTTATATAATTGAAAATTTGTGTGGCTCTAGATATTTCCTGGGGAGGCACCTCCCTGTCCGCAAAGAACTGGCGACGGTCCATCAGTTTGAATGCTAATGTGAATTTTCCTAATCTAGTAAGACCCTTTGAGATCCACCAGGAAAATGGCTGTTATTTTTCTTTCGATTGCAAACGTAACCAGTTTTTCAATGGTGTAATGGTTTATCATAGAAAACTTACCGTTGGCTCTCGATTCTAATCTATCACTCCGATTTGCAAACGGATTTCACTGAAGCTGTAACTTTCATCCCAGAACATAGTTTAGGGGCCATTACCTCTTCAACTATAGTCATTTTTCTTTCGATTGCAAACGTAACCAGTTTTTCAATGGCGTAATGGTTTAACATAGAAAACTTACCGTTGGCTCTCGATTCTAATCTATCACTCCGATTTGCAAACGGATTTCACTGAAGCTGTAACTTTCATCCCAGAACATAGTTTAGGGGCCATTACCTCTTCAACTATAGTCATTTTTCTTTCGATTGCAAACGTAACCAGTTTTTCAATGGTGTAATGGTTTAACATAGAAAACTTACCGTTGGCTCTCGATTCTAATCTATCACTCCGATTTGCAAACGGATTTCACTGAAGCTGTAACTTTCATCCCAGAACATAGTTTAGGGGCCATTACCTCTTCAACTATAGTCATTTTTCTTTCGATTGCAAACGTAACCAGTTTTTCAATGGTGTAATGGTTTAACATAGAAAACTTACCGTTGGCTCTCGATTCTAATCTATCACTCCGATTTGCAAACGGATTTCACTGAAGCTGTAACTTTCATCCCAGAACATAGTTTAGGGGCCATTACCTCTTCAACTATAGTCATTTTTCTTTCGATTGCAAACGTAACCAGTTTTTCAATGGTGTAATGGTTTAACATAGAAAACTTACCGTTGGCTCTCGATTCTAATCTATCACTCCGATTTGCAAACGGATTTCACTGAAGCTGTAACTTTCATCCCAGAACATAGTTTAGGGGCCATTACCTCTTCAACTATAGTCATTTTTCTTTCGATTGCAAACGTAACCAGTTTTTCAATGGTGTAATGGTTTAACATAGAAAACTTACCGTTGGCTCTCGATTCTAATCTATCACTCCGATTTGCAAACGGATTTCACTGAAGCTGTAACTTTCATCCCAGAACATAGTTTAGGGGCCATTACCTCTTCAACTATAGTCATTTTTCTTTCGATTGCAAACGTAACCAGTTTTTCAATGGTGTAATGGTTTAACATAGAAAACTTACCGTTGGCTCTCGATTCTAATCTATCACTCCGATTTGCAAACGGATTTCACTGAAGCTGTAACTTTCATCCCAGAACATAGTTTAGGGGCCATTACCTCTTCAACTATAGTCATTTTTCTTTCGATTGCAAACGTAACCAGTTTTTCAATGGTGTAATGGTTTAACATAGAAAACTTACCGTTGGCTCTCGATTCTAATCTATCACTCCGATTTGCAAACGGATTTCACTGAAGCTGTAACTTTCATCCCAGAACATAGTTTAGGGGCCATTACCTCTTCAACTATAGTCATTTTTCTTTCGATTGCAAACGTAACCAGTTTTTCAATGGTGTAATGGTTTAACATAGAAAACTTACCGTTGGCTCTCGATTCTAATCTATCACTCCGATTTGCAAACGGATTTCACTGAAGCTGTAACTTTCATCCCAGAACATAGTTTAGGGGCCATTACCTCTTCAACTATAGTCATTTTTCTTTCGATTGCAAACGTAACCAGTTTTTCAATGGTGTAATGGTTTAACATAGAAAACTTACCGTTGGCTCTCGATTCTAATCTATCACTCCGATTTGCAAACGGATTTCACTGAAGCTGTAACTTTCATCCCAGAACATAGTTTAGGGGCCATTACCTCTTCAACTATAGTCATTTTTCTTTCGATTGCAAACGTAACCAGTTTTTCAATGGCGTAATGGTTTAACATAGAAAACTTACCGTTGGCTCTCGATTCTAATCTATCACTCCGATTTGCAAACGGATTTCACTGAAGCTGTAACTTTCATCCCAGAACATAGTTTAGGGGCCATTACCTCTTCAACTATAGTCATTTTTCTTTCGATTGCAAACGTAACCAGTTTTTCAATGGTGTAATGGTTTAACAGAGAAAACTTACCGTTGGCTCTCGATTCTAATCTATCACTCCGATTTGCAAACGGATTTCACTGAAGCTGTAACTTTCATCCCAGAACATAGTTTAGGGGCCATTACCTCTTCAACTATAGTCATTTTTCTTTCGATTGCAAACGTAACCAGTTTTTCAATGGTGTAATGGTTTAACATAGAAAACTTACCGTTGGCTCTCGATTCTAATCTATCACTCCGATTTGCAAACGGATTTCACTGAAGCTGTAACTTTCATCCCAGAACATAGTTTAGGGGCCATTACCTCTTCAACTATAGTCATTTTTCTTTCGATTGCAAACGTAACCAGTTTTTCAATGGTGTAATGGTTTAACATAGAAAACTTACCGTTGGCTCTCGATTCTAATCTATCACTCCGATTTGCAAACGGATTTCACTGAAGCTGTAACTTTCATCCCAGAACATAGTTTAGGGGCCATTACCTCTTCAACTATAGTCATTTTTCTTTCGATTGCAAACGTAACCAGTTTTTCAATGGCGTAATGGTTTAACATAGAAAACTTACCGTTGGCTCTCGATTCTAATCTATCACTCCGATTTGCAAACGGATTTCACTGAAGCTGTAACTTTCATCCCAGAACATAGTTTAGGGGCCATTACCTCTTCAACTATAGTCATTTTTCTTTCGTTTCAAGGGTGTTTATTATGTAAGAAATAGTTCACAATGATAGCATAATACAAGTTTCACATGACATGTCCCTCTTAGGGGAATTGTACATAATAGCTCACAAAACACATTAGGAGGTATCATGCAAAAATTAAACATCTAAATAAGAGCGGAACTTACATTCTTACCCATTAGGTTAATTATAATATTATGCTCTATATATTAAACATCCTAATTTAAATTTTTATATAGGAGTATAGGAGGGGGGGAAGGGGGGGAGAAGAAGGGGAAAGAGAAGAAAAGTTAGATAGAAGAGAAGATAGAGTAAAGAAGGAAGATAAGACCCCTGGGGGATCCCAAGGGTGGGGACTCCACTTCATGCCAAAGGGACCCACCAGGGGGAAAGAGGGGGGGGGGTTAGATAGGGAGGAAAGGGAAAGGAGGAAAGAAATCTCCAATTAAGGAGAAAGAGCCACTCGAGTTAAATAGCTATAGAAACAAACTATAATCAAAGCATTTTATTACCCACTATAATCCACTCTCTCCTAAATACTATAATATAACCTGAATTCTTATTGACTGCACAATACCAAAAGGACGGAAGAATGTGTGGTCCTCTAGAATGTGTGTAGTACATAAGGTAAGCCCTCATTGTCCTGAGATTCAATCCAGGGGGACCATGTTAGTAGGAATGGGTCTATTGAATCATGGACCTTAGCTAGTATGTGCTCTGACAGCATTGCCTCATTGAGTTTCGTGAAGACTAGATTATCATTTAGCCTTGCTGATTTCCAGCTATATGCTATTTGCCTTCTGGCTAACGCCATTACATGGTGTAAAAGTTTGTTAGCTGCGGGTGTGGTCTTCTGGGGCCTATTGCCCAATAAAGCCACTGTAGGATCCAGGGGGGATTCAATTCTGAGCATGAGGGAGGTGCGTCTCCATATCTTTTTCCAGAAGATTTGTACTATAGGGCACTGCCACCACATGTGCCATAGTGTGCCTTTTTGGCCGCAGCCCCTTGGACATAACTCGGACTGATCTGGACAAAAAGCATGGACTCTGGCTGGCGTAAAGTAGGTGCGGTGTAATAGTTTAAGTGATGTTTCGATGGAGGAATAGAAGAGACTATTCTTTAGTAAGGTCGTGCAGCAGTGTCCCCATTTGCTTATCGATAGAGTTTTGCCTGTATCTCTTTCCCAGTCTAGCTGGAATTTCATCTTTTCATCAGACTCCTCCCTCATTAACATAAAGTAGAAGTCTGATATAAGCCCTTTATTTAACGGTCCATTTCTGCACCTAGTTTCAAACAAAGTGTATATATTTATCTCTTTATCTTTATCTAGAGTATTTATATAATTGAAAATTTGTGTGGCTCTAGATATTTCCTGGGGAGGCACCTCCCTGTCCGCAAAGAACTGGCGACGGTCCATCAGTTTGAATGCTAATGTGAATTTTCCTAATCTAGTAAGACCCTTTGAGATCCACCAGGAAAATGGCTGTTATTTTTCTTTCGATTGCAAACGTAACCAGTTTTTCAATGGTGTAATGGTTTAACATAGAAAACTTACCGTTGGCTCTCGATTCTAATCTATCACTCCGATTTGCAAACGGATTTCACTGAAGCTGTAACTTTCATCCCAGAACATAGTTTAGGGGCCATTACCTCTTCAACTATAGTCATTTTTCTTTCGATTGCAAACGTAACCAGTTTTTCAATGGCGTAATGGTTTAACATAGAAAACTTACCGTTGGCTCTCGATTCTAATCTATCACTCCGATTTGCAAACGGATTTCACTGAAGCTGTAACTTTCATCCCAGAACATAGTTTAGGGGCCATTACCTCTTCAACTATAGTCATTTTTCTTTCGATTGCAAACGTAACCAGTTTTTCAATGGTGTAATGGTTTAACATAGAAAACTTACCGTTGGCTCTCGATTCTAATCTATCACTCCGATTTGCAAACGGATTTCACTGAAGCTGTAACTTTCATCCCAGAACATAGTTTAGGGGCCATTACCTCTTCAACTATAGTCATTTTTCTTTCGATTGCAAACGTAACCAGTTTTTCAATGGTGTAATGGTTTAACATAGAAAAATTACCGTTGGCTCTCAATTCTAATCTATCACTCCGATTTGCAAACGGATTTCACTGAAGCTGTAACTTTCATCCCAGAACATAGTTTAGGGGCCATTACCTCTTCAACTATAGTCATTTTTCTTTCGATTGCAAACGTAACCAGTTTTTCAATGGTGTAATGGTTTAACATAGAAAACTTACCGTTGGCTCTCGATTCTAATCTATCACTCCGATTTGCAAACGGATTTCACTGAAGCTGTAACTTTCATCCCAGAACATAGTTTAGGGGCCATTACCTCTTCAACTATAGTCATTTTTCTTTCGATTGCAAACGTAACCAGTTTTTCAATGGTGTAATGGTTTAACATAGAAAACTTACCGTTGGCTCTCGATTCTAATCTATCACTCCGATTTGCAAACGGATTTCACTGAAGCTGTAACTTTCATCCCAGAACATAGTTTAGGGGCCATTACCTCTTCAACTATAGTCATTTTTCTTTCGATTGCAAACGTAACCAGTTTTTCAATGGTGTAATGGTTTAACATAGAAAACTTACCGTTGGCTCTCGATTCTAATCTATCACTCCGATTTGCAAACGGATTTCACTGAAGCATTAACTTTCATCCCAGAACATAGTTTAGGGGCCATTACCTCTTCAACTATAGTCATTTTTCTTTCGATTGCAAACGTAACCAGTTTTTCAATGGTGTAATGGTTTAACATAGAAAACTTACCGTTGGCTCTCGATTCTAATCTATCACTCCGATTTGCAAACGGATTTCACTGAAGCTGTAACTTTCATCCCAGAACATAGTTTAGGGGCCATTACCTCTTCAACTATAGTCATTTTTCTTTCGATTGCAAACGTAACCAGTTTTTCAATGGTGTAATGGTTTAACATAGAAAACTTACCGTTGGCTCTCGATTCTAATCTATCACTCCGATTTGCAAACGGATTTCACTGAAGCTGTAACTTTCATCCCAGAACATAGTTTAGGGGCCATTACCTCTTCAACTATAGTCATTTTTCTTTCGATTGCAAACGTAACCAGTTTTTCAATGGTGTAATGGTTTAACATAGAAAACTTACCGTTGGCTCTCGATTCTAATCTATCACTCCGATTTGCAAACGGATTTCACTGAAGCTGTAACTTTCATCCCAGAACATAGTTTAGGGGCCATTACCTCTTCAACTACAGTCATTTTTCTTTCGATTGCAAACGTAACCAGTTTTTCAATGGTGTAATGGTTTAACATAGAAAACTTACCGTTGGCTCTCGATTCTAATCTATCACTCCGATTTGCAATCGGATTTCACTGAAGCTGTAACTTTCATCCCAGAACATAGTTTAGGGGCCATTACCTCTTCAACTATAGTCATTTTTCTTTCGATTGCAAACGTAACCAGTTTTTCAATGGTGTAATGGTTTAACATAGAAAACTTACCGTTGGCTCTCGATTCTAATCTATCACTCCGATTTGCAAACGGATTTCACTGAAGCTGTAACTTTCATCCCAGAACATAGTTTAGGGGCCATTA
The DNA here is from genome assembly GCF_040937935.1 of Hyperolius riggenbachi. Lineage (NCBI taxonomy): Eukaryota > Metazoa > Chordata > Amphibia > Anura > Hyperoliidae > Hyperolius > Hyperolius riggenbachi. The sequence continues at coordinate 114,145 of NW_027152401.1, read as the reverse complement.
CCTCTTCAACTATAGTCATTTTTCTTTCGATTGCAAACGTAACCAGTTTTTCAATGGTGTAATGGTTTAACATAGAAAACTTACCGTTGGCTCTCGATTCTAATCTATCACTCCGATTTGCAAACGGATTTCACTGAAGCTGTAACTTTCATCCCAGAACATAGTTTAGGGGCCATTAGCTCTTCAACTATAGTCATTTTTCTTTCGATTGCAAACGTAACCAGTTTTTCAATGGTGTAATGGTTTAACATAGAAAACTTACCGTTGGCTCTCGATTCTAATCTATCACTCCGATTTGCAAACGGATTTCACTGAAGCTGTAACTTTCATCCCAGAACATAGTTTAGGGGCCATTACCTCTTCAACTATAGTCATTTTTCTTTCGATTGCAAACGTAACCAGTTTTTCAATGGTGTAATGGTTTAACATAGAAAACTTACCGTTGGCTCTCGATTCTAATCTATCACTCCGATTTGCAAACGGATTTCACTGAAGCTGTAACTTTCATCCCAGAACATAGTTTAGGGGCCATTACCTCTTCAACTATAGTCATTTTTCTTTCGATTGCAAACGTAACCAGTTTTTCAATGGTGTAATGGTTTAACATAGAAAACTTACCGTTGGCTCTCGATTCTAATCTATCACTCCGATTTGCAAACGGATTTCACTGAAGCTGTAACTTTCATCCCAGAACATAGTTTAGGGGCCATTACCTCTTCAACTATAGTCATTTTTCTTTCGATTGCAAACGTAACCAGTTTTTCAATGGTGTAATGGTTTAACATAGAAAACTTACCGTTGGCTCTCGATTCTAATCTATCACTCCGATTTGCAATCGGATTTCACTGAAGCTGTAACTTTCATCCCAGAACATAGTTTAGGGGCCATTACCTCTTCAACTATAGTCATTTTTCTTTCGATTGCAAACGTAACCAGTTTTTCAATGGTGTAATGGTTTAACATAGAAAACTTACCGTTGGCTCTCGATTCTAATCTATCACTCCGATTTGCAAACGGATTTCACTGAAGCTGTAACTTTCATCCCAGAACATAGTTTAGGGGCCATTACCTCTTCAACTATAGTCATTTTTCTTTCGATTGCAAACGTAACCAGTTTTTCAATGGTGTAATGGTTTAACATAGAAAACTTACCGTTGGCTCTCGATTCTAATCTATCACTCCGATTTGCAAACGGATTTCACTGAAGCTGTAACTTTCATCCCAGAACATAGTTTAGGGGCCATTACCTCTTCAACTATAGTCATTTTTCTTTCGATTGTAAACGTAACCAGTTTTCCAATGGTGTAATGGTTTAACATAGAAAACTTACCGTTGGCTCTCGATTCTAATCTATCACTCCGATTTGCAAACGGATTTCACTGAAGCTGTAACTTTCATCCCAGAACATAGTTTAGGGGCCATTACCTCTTCAACTATAGTCATTTTTTTTTCGATTGCAAACGTAACCAGTTTTTCAATGGTGTAATGGTTTAACATAGAAAACTTACCGTTGGCTCTCGATTCTAATCTATCACTCCGATTTGCAAACGGATTTCACTGAAGCTGTAACTTTCATCCCAGAACATAGTTTAGGGGCCATTACCTCTTCAACTATAGTCATTTTTCTTTCGATTGCAAACGTAACCAGTTTTTCAATGGTGTAATGGTTTAACATAGAAAACTTACCGTTGGCTCTCGATTCTAATCTATCACTCCGATTTGCAAACGGATTTCACTGAAGCTGTAACTTTCATCCCAGAACATAGTTTAGGGGCCATTAGCTCTTCAACTATAGTCATTTTTCTTTCGATTGCAAACGTAACCAGTTTTTCAATGGTGTAATGGTTTAACATAGAAAACTTACCGTTGGCTCTCGATTCTAATCTATCACTCCGATTTGCAAACGGATTTCACTGAAGCTGTAACTTTCATCCCAGAACATAGTTTAGGGGCCATTACCTCTTCAACTATAGTCATTTTTCTTTCGATTGCAAACGTAACCAGTTTTTCAATGGTGTAATGGTTTAACATAGAAAACTTACCGTTGGCTCTAGATTCTAATCTATCACTCCGATTTGCAAACGGATTTCACTGAAGCTGTAACTTTCATCCCAGAACATAGTTTAGGGGCCATTACCTCTTCAACTATAGTAATTTTTCTTTCGATTGCAAACGTAACCAGTTTTTCAATGGTGTAATGGTTTAACATAGAAAACTTACCGTTGGCTCTCGATTCTAATCTATCACTCCGATTTGCAATCGGATTTCACTGAAGCTGTAACTTTCATCCCAGAACATAGTTTAGGGGCCATTACCTCTTCAACTATAGTCATTTTTCTTTCGATTGCAAACGTAACCAGTTTTTCAATGGTGTAATGGTTTAACATAGAAAACTTACCGTTGGCTCTCGATTCTAATCTATCACTCCGATTTGCAAACGGATTTCACTGAAGCTGTAACTTTCATCCCAGAACATAGTTTAGGGGCCATTACCTCTTCAACTATAGTCATTTTTCTTTCGATTGCAAACGTAACCAGTTTTTCAATGGTGTAATGGTTTAACATAGAAAACTTACCGTTGGCTCTCGATTCTAATCTATCACTCCGATTTGCAAACGGATTTCACTGAAGCTGTAACTTTCATCCCAGAACATAGTTTAGGGGCCATTACCTCTTCAACTATAGTCATTTTTCTTTCGATTGCAAACGTAACCAGTTTTTCAATGGTGTAATGGTTTAACATAGAAAACTTACCGTTGGCTCTCGATTCTAATCTATCACTCCGATTTGCAAACGGATTTCACTGAAGCTGTAACTTTCATCCCAGAACATAGTTTAGGGGCCATTACCTCTTCAACTATAGTCATTTTTCTTTCGATTGCAAACGTAACCAGTTTTTCAATGGTGTAATGGTTTAACATAGAAAACTTACCGTTGGCTCTCGATTCTAATCTATCACTCCGATTTGCAATCGGATTTCACTGAAGCTGTAACTTTCATCCCAGAACATAGTTTAGGGGCCATTACCTCTTCAACTATAGTCATTTTTCTTTCGATTGCAAACGTAACCAGTTTTTCAATGGTGTAATGGTTTAACATAGAAAACTTACCGTTGGCTCTCGATTCTAATCTATCACTCCGATTTGCAAACGGATTTCACTGAAGCTGTAACTTTCATCCCAGAACATAGTTTAGGGGCCATTACCTCTTCAACTATAGTCATTTTTCTTTCGATTGCAAACGTAACCAGTTTTTCAATGGTGTAATGGTTTAACATAGAAAACTTACCGTTGGCTCTCGATTCTAATCTATCACTCCGATTTGCAAACGGATTTCACTGAAGCTGTAACTTTCATCCCAGAACATAGTTTAGGGGCCATTAGCTCTTCAACTATAGTCATTTTTCTTTCGATTGCAAACGTAACCAGTTTTTCAATGGTGTAATGGTTTAACATAGAAAACTTACCGTTGGCTCTCGATTCTAATCTATCACTCCGATTTGCAAACGGATTTCACTGAAGCTGTAACTTTCATCCCAGAACATAGTTTAGGGGCCATTACCTCTTCAACTATAGTCATTTTTCTTTCGATTGCAAACGTAACCAGTTTTTCAATGGTGTAATGGTTTAACATAGAAAACTTACCGTTGGCTCTCGATTCTAATCTATCACTCCGATTTGCAAACGGATTTCACTGAAGCTGTAACTTTCATCCCAGAACATAGTTTAGGGGCCATTACCTCTTCAACTATAGTCATTTTTCTTTCGATTGCAAACGTTACCAGTTTTTCAATGGTGTAATGGTTTAACATAGAAAACTTACCGTTGGCTCTCGATTCTAATCTATCACTCCGATTTGCAAACGGATTTCACTGAAGCTGTAACTTTCATCCCAGAACATAGTTTAGGGGCCATTACCTCTTCAACTATAGTCATTTTTCTTTCGATTGCAAACGTAACCAGTTTTTCAATGGTGTAATGGTTTAACATAGAAAACTTACCGTTGGCTCTCGATTCTAATCTATCACTCCGATTTGCAATCGGATTTCACTGAAGCTGTAACTTTCATGCCAGAACATAGTTTAGGGGCCATTACCTCTTCAACTATAGTCATTTTTCTTTCGATTGCAAACGTAACCAGTTTTTCAATGGTGTAATGGTTTAACATAGAAAACTTACCGTTGGCTCTCGATTCTAATCTATCACTCCGATTTGCAAACGGATTTCACTGAAGCTGTAACTTTCATCCCAGAACATAGTTTAGGGGCCATTACCTCTTCAACTATAGTCATTTTTCTTTCGATTGCAAACGTAACCAGTTTTTCAATGGTGTAATGGTTTAACATAGAAAACTTACCGTTGGCTCTCGATTCTAATCTATCACTCCGATTTGCAAACGGATTTCACTGAAGCTGTAACTTTCATCCCAGAACATAGTTTAGGGGCCATTACCTCTTCAACTATAGTCATTTTTCTTTCGATTGCAAACGTAACCAGTTTTTCAATGGTGTAATGGTTTAACATAGAAAACTTACCGTTGGCTCTCGATTCTAATCTATCACTCCGATTTGCAAACGGATTTCACTGAAGCTGTAACTTTCATCCCAGAACATAGTTTAGGGGCAATTACCTCTTCAACTACAGTCATTTTTCTTTCGATTGCAAACGTAACCAGTTTTTCAATGGTGTAATGGTTTAACATAGAAAACTTACCGTTGGCTCTCGATTCTAATCTATCACTCCGATTTGCAATCGGATTTCACTGAAGCTGTAACTTTCATCCCAGAACATAGTTTAGGGGCCATTACCTCTTCAACTATAGTCATTTTTCTTTCGATTGCAAACGCAACCAGTTTTTCAATGGTGTAATGGTTTAACATAGAAAACTTACCGTTGGCTCTCGATTCTAATCTATCACTCCGATTTGCAAACGGATTTCACTGAAGCTGTAACTTTCATCCCAGAACATAGTTTAGGGGCCATTACCTCTTCAACTATAGTCATTTTTCTTTCGATTGCAAACGTAACCAGTTTTTCAATGGTGTAATGGTTTAACATAGAAAACTTACCGTTGGCTCTCGATTCTAATCTATCACTCCGATTTGCAAACGGATTTCACTGAAGCTGTAACTTTCATCCCAGAACATAGTTTAGGGGCCATTAGCTCTTCAACTATAGTCATTTTTCTTTCGATTGCAAACGTAACCAGTTTTTCAATGGTGTAATGGTTTAACATAGAAAACTTACCGTTGGCTCTCGATTCTAATCTATCACTCCGATTTGCAAACGGATTTCACTGAAGCTGTAACTTTCATCCCAGAACATAGTTTAGGGGCCATTACCTCTTCAACTATAGTCATTTTTCTTTCGATTGCAAACGTAACCAGTTTTTCAATGGTGTAATGGTTTAACATAGAAAACTTACCGTTGGCTCTCGATTCTAATCTATCACTCCGATTTGCAAACGGATTTCACTGAAGCTGTAACTTTCATCCCAGAACATAGTTTAGGGGCCATTAGCTCTTCAACTATAGTCATTTTTCTTTCGATTGCAAACGTAACCAGTTTTTCAATGGTGTAATGGTTTAACATAGAAAGAGGGGCGTGGCTACGCAGCAGAGCTGAATGGAGGCTTGATCCCTGAGCTCCTGCTGTGATCACCCTTTAGAGCGACCTAAAGCAACCCAGAAAGCCCCAAAACAGCACTAAAAGGTGGGTGAACATCCCAGGATGGCTTCAGGCTACCGGAGAGTGTCTCAAAGACAGCAGAAACAGAGCAATTCAGTCCCCAGGAAGCTCTCCACGTTCTTTACTGAGGAAAACCAAGATGGCGCCGGCCATTACAGGCCCAGCCTGCATCAGGAGGCTAACTACAGGACCCCTCCACCGCTAGACCAGAGGAACAGGTACAGCCTTTTATTCACTCCCCAGGGAAGGAGAGACAGAGCGGACATACTGGAGGAGGAAAGTGAGGAGGAATATGGCATGCGGAGATCGGCAGAGGACAACAGAGAGCGAAGCCCGCTGAAGACGCCACAAACTTCCGGATTACAACGCGATTCCGTACGGAAATCCGACTATATACGAAAATTCGAATCCGACCGCATACGGAAATCCGAATCTGGAGACCCCAAGGTAGGACTCACACCGCACTCTACTCCTAGCCCATCTGAACAGCAGTCCCACCCAACCACCTATCCCGAACAGCAGACGCTCGCTGAGCAACAACCTCATCCACCCATCCATCCATCCCCAACTGCACAACGTCACCCACCAGAAAACATATTTAGCACACTGGCCGCATTCCCTGCATCTGAAGAACCTATGTCACAGCAATTCTTCAAAAACTTTATGCTCTCCTTCAGCCAGATGCTAAGTGACAATATTACAGGCACCAGAGCAGACCTAAACGCACTCGCAGGCAATGTTGAGGTATTCGCTGCTGACACAGACCAGAGGATCTGCCTACTGGAAAATAAGGTGATTGAAATGTCCAAAAATTATAATGTCCTGGTGGATGCACATAAACAACTAGCGGATGAGAACAAGTGGATGAAGGAAAAGATAGCAGATGGGGAAGACAGAAACAGGAGGAATAACATAAAAATAAGAGGGGTCCCTGAAACTGTCGCCAATGACCAGCTGAATGCTTATGTAGCAGACATCCTACACGCCACACTTCCTGACCTCAATCAAAGTGAGCTCACAGTGGATAGGGCCCACAGACTTCCCAAACCGGCCCATCTAGGAAAGAACCTACCAAGAGACGTCATAACAAGGATCCATTTCTTTCATGTCAAGGAGAAGTTACTGGCGGCAACAAGAGAGGGAAAGAAACTTCCAGGAGAGTACAAAGACCTTTCCCTGTTCCAGGATCTATCTCAGGCTACATTGAAAACCAGAAGAGACTTCTCACAGGTGACAACTACACTGAGGTACAGAAAGATTCCTTACAATTGGGGGTTCCCCCCCAAACTGATAATTTTTGACCATGGTACCACACACATTGTTAAAACCCCTGATGAAGGCCTTGATTTGCTGGCCAAGTGGGAGATCCCTGTTTTCATCCCAAGAGATCCAGTCAGAGACAGATCATTCCGCCCTCCTATCTCTCCCAAGCCGAGACAACTCCCAACATCGATGGACACCACCCCACCTTTGAATGTAGAAGAACAACTCAAAGCTGGGGAAGCCACGGGTACCACCTGAACTATGGGTGATCCCCCACGGAACTTTCCCCCAACTAGACTTACCCCCTTAGGAATTCCTTTCCTGTAGGTGGTCAGTCACACTGGACGTCCACACCGGTGGACACTGACCGTAAGGTCATTGACTGTTTTTTGGAAGTTTAGACTTCCTGTTCTTTTTCTGTACTTCCTATTAAGTTTATTGTTATAGTTATTTCTCATCCTTTCTCTACCCCTCTTTAAGGAGTAGAGACACAGGGTTGGGTCAATATAAGGGGGGTACGCACGGGTAGAACCGGATGCCTCTGCGTGCCCACCTCGGCCTTACCCTGACTTCTCTTCTGTTTCCTTTATTATTTTTTATTAGTATTAAGGTTTGCACACTGTCATGTCCACTAACTAAACTCTTTTTCCTCAGAGCCGAGATATACGGACGTTCTGGTAAGATAAGGTTTTATGATAACAACTCATGTTTTCTGCTTTTTCTATTTTATCTGTTTGATAAAGGGGACGTTTGCTTCATAGGTATTTTACAGCATAATACGAGGTATCATGAGTGATTGCCAACTTTTGTCTCTGAATGTCAGAGGGTTAAACTCTTATAGGAAAAGATATTTACTAAATAAACTAACCAAAGAACAAAAACCAGACATTATTTGTCTACAAGAAACTCATTTATCAAAAATATCGGCATCTAGATTAAAAATCCACAACTATTCTACGGTTTTCCACTCAACATTCAGAGACAAAAGGAAAGCGGGAGTTTGTATCGCAATCAGGGATACTCTGGGACTGGTGGTGGAGAGGTCACATTGTAGTGAGGACGGTAGATTGGTGATGATTGCTGGGACTATTAACTCCCAAAATTTTACGTTTGCCAATATTTATGCCCCCAATCACCATCAAGTTAAATTTCTTAATAAAACATTCCAAAAAATACAAAAATTCCAAAAAGGTAATTTATTTATAGTAGGAGACATGAATGCAGTAGTCGACCCCCTATTAGACTCAACATCACAAACAAGAAGAGCCCAATCCATACTCCTGCCCTCACTAATCAAGAATGAATTATTTGACACTTGGAGGTGTATTCACCCCAAGGAAAAGGGTTACAGTTTTTATTCGCCAATCTACCAGTCCTTCACTAGGATAGACCATTGTTTAACCGACAGATTCTCTCTACCACTGGTCTCAGACATTACTATTGGTTCAAGAATTTGGTCCGATCACTCCCCTCTCACAGTCAAATTCTACTTAAAAGACGCTTCCCCCAAACAGACCAACTGGAAACTAAACAAATTTCTAATTAACTCAGAACACATTTTTCCCCTTATAAAAAACGAATTGCTGGAATATTTCCACTTTAATGATGCTAGTGTAACCTCCAGGGTCTCCTTATGGAATGCACACAAGGCATTCATGAGAGGAGTTCTCATGAAACAAGGAGCTATACACAAAAAGAAAGTAAGAGAAAAAACAGACCTTTTATTAAACAAAATCAGATCATTGGAAGTGGAGATATTCAGCAAAAATAAAAAAGGACTGACCAAGGAACTGGAGGAGAGGAGACAGGAGCTGGCAGAGTGTATGTACTATGAGTATGATAAATGGCAGACTAGACTAAGAGAGGATTGGTACCATGGAGGAAACAAAGCTGGTAAAGCAATGGCCCGGAAGATCAAAGGCCAAAGAATTTCCCAAAGAATTTTGAAGATGAAACATCCCCTAACAAAAACAGAAGTGCATCACCCTAAAGATATAGTAGAAGCGTTAGCCAAGTATTATGAAGGCCTATATAATTTAGAATTAGACCCCAACATCCCCCCCCCAACCCCACAAAAAATTGATAAATATTTAGATAAAGTAAACCTCCCCTCACTATCTGATTTTGAAAAGAAATATCTTTCTACCCCCTTTTCCCAAGCTGAAGTAGAAAATGTCATTAACACCTTAAAAAGAGATAAAGCCCCAGGCCCAGATGGTTACATAAACGATTATTATAAAAAATTTGTCAGTATCTTATCCAAGCCCCTAACTAATATGTTTAACGAAATAGCCACCCAACGTAGTTTCCCCAAAGAATCTTTAACCGCCTTCATATCCACTATCCCTAAAGAAGACAAAAACCCTGCAGACCCCAGTAGCTATAGACCTATTTCACTCCTCAACACTGACGTAAAGATATATGCCAAAATTATTGCTAACAGATTATCCCCCCTAATGCCCCAGCTTATTAATTCAGACCAGGTAGGTTTTATTAGAGGTAGGTCAACAAACGACGGCACAAGAAAGGCCCTCGCCATACTCCATCAGATCAAGCTCTGTCGGACGCCTACCCTCCTCGTCTCTTTAGACGCGGAGAAGGCGTTCGACAGAGTTAACTGGCTATATATGTCCAGAGTTCTTTCCAAATTTGGAATACCAGACTTCCTCCATGGTGCCATCCTAGCGTTATATACCTGCCCATCCGCTTGTGTTGCCTCTTCTGGCTCTGTCTCCTCACCTTTTAACATCACCAATGGTACCCGCCAGGGTTGTCCTCTCTCCCCCTTAATTTTTAATTTGACATTGGAACCCCTTGCACAAAAAATTAGAAATAATCCCAATATCCACGGTATTAAGATTGGTAACTATTCCACTAAATTAGGCCTCTACGCAGACGATGTGATACTATTTATCCAAAAACCCTCGATATCACTGCCAAATGCAACAGAGGAACTTGATGAGTTCTCAACAGTATCATATTACAAGCTCAATGAGCAAAAGACGGTCATTCTCCCTTGCTTCATACCTGCTAAGATGAAAGAAACTCTTAAGCAGTCCTGCCAGTACACCTGGAACGAGAAATCCATTAAATATCTTGGTATCCAACTCACCCCAACCATTGCACAGATTTATAGAGAAAACTACGGCCCTTGGTTATCCAAAATTAAAGATAAGTTAGAATCCCTTTCCAAAGTAGAATTTTCATGGCTAGGTAGAATTGCAGCATTTAAAATGATGATCCTTCCCCAACTCCTCTACCTGTTCCGGAATCTCCCAATAAGAGTTCCCCAAAAATTCTTCACAGAATTACAAAAACAATTAAATCGATATTTTCTAAGAAACAGAAAGGCCAGGTTCTCCAATAAAATATTAACATCACACATCTCCAATATGGGTCTAGGTGCACCAAATGTGGAACTTTATTACAAGGCCACAGTTCTGGACCAATCCAGGTCAATCTGGACAAAAGATTCCACAAAACAATGGGTTGTTATTGAGGAAGAGCAACTACCACTAAAATCATTCAGAGAGTTTCTAGAATCCAGATTGACCTGGAAAATCCAACAACATATCCAGAACCCTGTCACTGCCAACTCTCTTAGACTATGGAAAGAACTAACTAACTTGAGCAAAAACGAGACGATGGCAGTGACAGTACCAACTTCCCTAGACACTTTGCATGCAGCTATAAAGAACTTGAATTTGGAGACCTGGACTGACCATGGATTAAAATCCATAGAAGATCTGTTGGGAGATTCCGGAATAAGATCCTTTGAAGACTTAACAGAAACATATGGAATCCCATCAACAGAGAAACCCACCTATGATAGAGTAGCTAGATTTTTTAATAAACATCCTTATACCCCCATCACCTTAGAACCCAAAATTATAAAACTCATTCAATTAGAAAACACTCATTTAAAAGGAACCTCAATATTTTATAGAACTTTACTAGACCTAAAAGAAACTTCCCCAAAATGGCAACTAACCAGGTGGCAGGACTGGCTGGGAGATGAAGCTGAAGTGGGTGTGGAGGAATGGGAGATGGCCGTCAAATCACTCAAAAAGGTTTCTCACTGTGTGGGACACCATGAGAGTTTACTTAAAAGCATTTGGCGGTGGTATCTAACCCCCGAAAAGATAAGTAAATTTGATACCCATACATCCCCCCTGTGTTGGAGGGGCTGCAACCTGGCGGGTACCATGGAACATATCCTTTGGGAGTGCCCCAAGCTCCAGAACATGTGGAAAGATATTGGGACCTTTCTCCAACAACTCCCAATGTCTTTACAAACTATCCCCCCAGGCTTAGCGGTGTTAAATTTGGGTGCTCATTCTCTTCCCCCTCAGGAAAGAATGATCATCACTCATGTATTTATAGTGGTGAGAGGATTGTTAGCTTTATACTGGAAATCCCCCTACATACCAACTTTGGAGGAAATCCTCAGAAGAGTAGAGTCCAATCTTTTGGCCGAAAAGGCCTGGTCCATCAGGTGTGGAAATGTAAATTCCTTTCTTAAGAAAGCCGCTCTCTGGCCAACAGTTTATTTGAGTTCCAAACTATCAGATTTTTAAACAATCTCACTTCTCTTCCTTATGTGGCATCAGGATAAGTGTGTATGTTACTCGTATGATCTTACCAGCACATCCATCCCATTTGGTTCATCCTATATCTCTATTTTCCTTCTAAAGCTCTAAGTTGTCTGGTCATGACAGTGTGCATAGTAGAGTAGTTGAATAGAATAGGTTAGGTTTAGGTTTAGGTTTATGTAGTTAGTAATCAGTATTGTACATCAACACAATATTTGGAATCCCAACCAACCAACCATACGACATAGGAAGTCACCCCCATGCATTGCCTATTCCTGGTGTGCAACCTGAGGCAATATGGTAAACCTATACACGGGTCTTACTCCCTGGGATCTATGTGGAGGGTTAGTCCCTCATTTCCCAGGTTGAGAGAGACCTACTAATCACAAAATCTACTTCCACCATCTTGCCATGCACACCTTGAGTAGGAGCTACTTCCCCCTCATAATCATTTCCCTGATTTCTACATGTCAAATGGATATTTGGCATTTAGACTAACCAATTGACCCCAACCCAAGTAGTCAGATATGTCAGTCATTACAACCAAACATTACTAACTCCAACACAATTGCAGTATACCACATTTAACAATAATTTAACAATTTTTTGATTAACAAGACCCCACAGAGAATCAGAAACCCATAGTATACAATTTAAAATAACTAAAATAACTTTGCATAAATTAATACTAAAATAACACACAATGATAGTACTCAATGATAGTTGGAAAAATTAAACATAACTCAACATAAGAATATGAAGAATTGTTCAGAACGCATTATACGCATACACGCGCTCTTTGACAATGCTCATTACGTATAATGTACAATCACTACAAGCAGCTACACATCAAATACGCGTTCTAAACCGGTTTTACGCGTATTTTCCCAACAATTAGATACCTCCACTATCCTCTTCAAAGTAAAACTTTAATAACTCAATACTTTATTACTCCTCCTTAACTATTCTCTTCTTTTTTCTTATGAAGGTTATAAAGATTTATGTTCATATTTTCATATTATATTTTGTATCAATAAAGATAAGTCCTCTTAAAAACAACTAGAAACACCTGCTCAAAAAAACAAATGTAAGTAATCTACATCAATGCTTAATTTCAATTTTACTGCAATCGATCTGCATTTGATTTATGATATGCCTATCTACTTGTTTTTGCACTCACTGTTAAAATTTGAAAATTCCAATAAAAATACTATTGTTACTGGTTTAACATAGAAAACTTACCGTTGGCTCTCGATTCTAATCTATCACTCCGATTTGCAAACGGATTTCACTGAAGCTGTAACTTTCATCCCAGAACATAGTTTAGGGGCCATTACCTCTTCAACTATAGTCATTTTTCTTTCGATTGCAAACGTAACCAGTTTTTCAATGGTGTAATGGTTTAACATAGAAAACTTACCGTTGGCTCTCGATTCTAATCTATCACTCCGATTTGCAATCGGATTTCACTGAAGCTGTAACTTTCATCCCAGAACATAGTTTAGGGGCCATTACCTCTTCAACTATAGTCATTTTTCTTTCGATTGCAAACGTAACCAGTTTTTCAATGGTGTAATGGTTTAACATAGAAAACTTACCGTTGGCTCTCGATTCTAATCTATCACTCCGATTTGCAAACGGATTTCACTGAAGCTGTAACTTTCATCCCAGAACATAGTTTAGGGGCCATTACCTCTTCAACTATAGTCATTTTTCTTTCGATTGCAAACGTAACCAGTTTTTCAATGGTGTAATGGTTTAACATAGAAAACTTACCGTTGGCTCTCGATTCTAATCTATCACTCCGATTTGCAAACGGATTTCACTGAAGCTGTAACTTTCATCCCAGAACATAGTTTAGGGGCCATTACCTCTTCAACTATAGTCATTTTTCTTTCGATTGCAAACGTAACCAGTTTTCCAATGGTGTAATGGTTTAACATAGAAAACTTACCGTTGGCTCTCGATTCTAATCTATCACTCCGATTTGCAAACGGATTTCACTGAAGCTGTAACTTTCATCCCAGAACATAGTTTAGGGGCCATTACCTCTTCAACTATAGTCATTTTTTTTTCGATTGCAAACGTAACCAGTTTTTCAATGGTGTAATGGTTTAACATAGAAAACTTACCGTTGGCTCTCGATTCTAATCTATCACTCCGATTTGCAAACGGATTTCACTGAAGCTGTAACTTTCATCCCAGAACATAGTTTAGGGGCCATTACCTCTTCAACTATAGTCATTTTTCTTTCGATTGCAAACGTAACCAGTTTTTCAATGGTGTAATGGTTTAACATAGAAAACTTACCGTTGGCTCTCGATTCTAATCTATCACTCCGATTTGCAAACGGATTTCACTGAAGCTGTAACTTTCATCCCAGAACATAGTTTAGGGGCCATTACCTCTTCAACTATAGTCATTTTTCTTTCGATTGCAAACGTAACCAGTTTTTCAATGGTGTAATGGTTTAACATAGAAAACTTACCGTTGGCTCTCGATTCTAATCTATCACTCCGATTTGCAAACGGATTTCACTGAAGCTGTAACTTTCATCCCAGAACATAGTTTAGGGGCCATTACCTCTTCAACTATAGTCATTTTTCTTTCGATTGCAAACGTAACCAGTTTTTCAATGGTGTAATGGTTTAACAGAGAAAACTTACCGTTGGCTCTCGATTCTAATCTATCACTCCGATTTGCAAACGGATTTCACTGAAGCTGTAACTTTCATCCCAGAACATAGTTTAGGGGCCATTACCTCTTCAACTATAGTCATTTTTCTTTCGATTGCAAACGTAACCAGTTTTTCAATGGTGTAATGGTTTAACATAGAAAACTTACAGTTGGCTCTCGATTCTAATCTATCACTCCGATTTGCAAACGGATTTCACTGAAGCTGTAACTTTCATCCCAGAACATAGTTTAGGGGCCATTACCTCTTCAACTATAGTCATTTTTCTTTCGATTGCAAACGTAACCAGTTTTTCAATGGTGTAATGGTTTAACATAGAAAACTTACCGTTGGCTCTCGATTCTAATCTATCACTCCGATTTGCAAACGGATTTCACTGAAGCTGTAACTTTCATCCCAGAACATAGTTTAGGGGCCATTACCTCTTCAACTATAGTCATTTTTCTTTCGATTGCAAACGTAACCAGTTTTTCAATGGTGTAATGGTTTAACATAGAAAACTTACCGTTGGCTCTCGATTCTAATCTATCACTCCGATTTGCAATCGGATTTCACTGAAGCTGTAACTTTCATCCCAGAACATAGTTTAGGGGCCATTACCTCTTCAACTATAGTCATTTTTCTTTCGATTGCAAACGTAACCAGTTTTTCAATGGTGTAATGGTTTAACATAGAAAACTTACCGTTGGCTCTCGATTCTAATCTATCACTCCGATTTGCAAACGGATTTCACTGAAGCTGTAACTTTCATCCCAGAACATAGTTTAGGGGCCATTAGCTCTTCAACTATAGTCATTTTTCTTTCGATTGCAAACGTAACCAGTTTTTCAATGGTGTAATGGTTTAACATAGAAAACTTACCGTTGGCTCTCGATTCTAATCTATCACTCCGATTTGCAAACGGATTTCACTGAAGCTGTAACTTTCATCCCAGAACATAGTTTAGGGGCCATTACCTCTTCAACTATAGTCATTTTTCTTTCGATTGCAAACGTAACCAGTTTTTCAATGGTGTAATGGTTTAACATAGAAAACTTACCGTTGGCTCTCGATTCTAATCTATCACTCCGATTTGCAAACGGATTTCACTGAAGCTGTAACTTTCATCCCAGAACATAGTTTAGGGGCCATTAGCTCTTCAACTATAGTCATTTTTCTTTCGATTGCAAACGTAACCAGTTTTTCAATGGTGTAATGGTTTAACATAGAAAACTTACCGTTGGCTCTCGATTCTAATCTATCACTCCGATTTGCAAACGGATTTCACTGAAGCTGTAACTTTCATCCCAGAACATAGTTTAGGGGCCATTACCTCTTCAACTATAGTCATTTTTCTTTCGATTGCAAACGTAACCAGTTTTTCAATGGTGTAATGGTTTAACATAGAAAACTTACCGTTGGCTCTCGATTCTAATCTATCACTCCGATTTGCAATCGGATTTCACTGAAGCTGTAACTTTCATGCCAGAACATAGTTTAGGGGCTATTACCTCTTCAACTATAGTCATTTTTCTTTCGATTGCAAACGTAACCAGTTTTTCAATGGTGTAATGGTTTAACATAGAAAACTTACCGTTGGCTCTCGATTCTAATCTATCACTCCGATTTGCAAACGGATTTCACTGAAGCTGTAACTTTCATCCCAGAACATAGTTTAGGGGCCATTACCTCTTCAACTATAGTCATTTTTCTTTCGATTGCAAACGTAACCAGTTTTTCAATGGTGTAATGGTTTAACATAGAAAACTTACCGTTGGCTCTCGATTCTAATCTATCACTCCGATTTGCAAACGGATTTCACTGAAGCTGTAACTTTCATCCCAGAACATAGTTTAGGGGCCATTACCTCTTCAACTATAGTCATTTTTCTTTCGATTGCAAACGTAACCAGTTTTTCAATGGTGTAATGGTTTAACATAGAAAACTTACCGTTGGCTCTCGATTCTAATCTATCACTCCGATTTGCAAACGGATTTCACTGAAGCTGTAACTTTCATCCCAGAACATAGTTTAGGGGCCATTACCTCTTCAACTATAGTCATTTTTCTTTCGATTGCAAACGTAACCAGTTTTTCAATGGTGTAATGGTTTAACATAGAAAACTTACCGTTGGCTCTCGATTCTAATCTATCACTCCGATTTGCAATCGGATTTCACTGAAGCTGTAACTTTCATCCCAGAACATAGTTTAGGGGCCATTACCTCTTCAACTATAGTCATTTTTCTTTCGATTGCAAACGTAACCAGTTTTTCAATGGTGTAATGGTTTAACATAGAAAACTTACCGTTGGCTCTCGATTCTAATCTCTCAATCCGATTTGCAAACGGATTTCACTGAAGCTGTATCTTTCATCCCAGAACATAGTTTAGGGGCCATTACCTCTTCAACTATAGTCATTTTTCTTTCGATTGCAAACGTAACCAGTTTTTCAATGGTGTAATGGTTTAACATAGAAAACTTACCGTTGGCTCTCGATTCTAATCTATCACTCCGATTTGCAAACGGATTTCACTGAAGCTGTAACTTTCATCCCAGAACATAGTTTAGGGGCCATTAGCTCTTCAACTATAGTCATTTTTCTTTCGATTGCAAACGTAACCAGTTTTTCAATGGTGTAATGGTTTAACATAGAAAACTTACCGTTGGCTCTCGATTCTAATCTATCACTCCGATTTGCAAACGGATTTCACTGAAGCTGTAACTTTCATCCCAGAACATAGTTTAGGGGCCATTACCTCTTCAACTATAGTCATTTTTCTTTCGATTGCAAACGTTACCAGTTTTTCAATGGTGTAATGGTTTAACATAGAAAACTTACCGTTGGCTCTCGATTCTAATCTATCACTCCGATTTGCAAACGGATTTCACTGAAGCTGTAACTTTCATCCCAGAACATAGTTTAGGGGCCATTACCTCTTCAACTATAGTCATTTTTCTTTCGATTGCAAACGTAACCAGTTTTTCAATGGTGTAATGGTTTAACATAGAAAACTTACCGTTGGCTCTCGATTCTAATCTATCACTCCGATTTGCAATCGGATTTCACTGAAGCTGTAACTTTCATGCCAGAACATAGTTTAGGGGCCATTACCTCTTCAACTATAGTCATTTTTCTTTCGATTGCAAACGTAACCAGTTTTTCAATGGTGTAATGGTTTAACATAGAAAACTTACCGTTGGCTCTCGATTCTAATCTATCACTCCGATTTGCAATCGGATTTCACTGAAGCTGTAACTTTCATCCCAGAACATAGTTTAGGGGCCATTACCTCTTCAACTATAGTCATTTTTCTTTCGATTGCAAACGTAACCAGTTTTTCAATGGTGTAATGGTTTAACATAGAAAACTTACCGTTGGCTCTCGATTCTAATCTATCACTCCGATTTGCAAACGGATTTCACTGAAGCTGTAACTTTCATCCCAGAACATAGTTTAGGGGCCATTACCTCTTCAACTATAGTCATTTTTCTTTCGATTGCAAACGTAACCAGTTTTTCAATGGTGTAATGGTTTAACATAGAAAACTTACCGTTGGCTCTCGATTCTAATCTATCACTCCGATTTGCAAACGGATTTCACTGAAGCTGTAACTTTCATCCCAGAACATAGTTTAGGGGCCATTACCTCTTCAACTATAGTCATTTTTCTTTCGATTGCAAACGTAACCAGTTTTTCAATCGTGTAATGGTTTAACATAGAAAACTTACCGTTGGCTCTCGATTCTAATCTATCACTCCGATTTGCAAACGGATTTCACTGAAGCTGTAACTTTCATCCCAGAACATAGTTTAGGGGCCATTAGCTCTTCAACTATAGTCATTTTTCTTTCGATTGCAAACGTAACCAGTTTTTCAATGGTGTAATGGTTTAACATAGAAAACTTACCGTTGGCTCTCGATTCTAATCTATCACTCCGATTTGCAAACGGATTTCACTGAAGCTGTAACTTTCATCCCAGAACATAGTTTAGGGGCCATTACCTCTTCAACTATAGTCATTTTTCTTTCGATTGCAAACGTAACCAGTTTTTCAATGGTGTAATGGTTTAACATAGAAAACTTACCGTTGGCTCTCGATTCTAATCTATCACTCCGATTTGCAAACGGATTTCACTGAAGCTGTAACTTTCATCCCAGAACATAGTTTAGGGGCCATTACCTCTTCAACTATAGTCATTTTTCTTTCGATTGCAAACGTAACCAGTTTTTCAATGGTGTAATGGTTTAACATAGAAAACTTACCGTTGGCTCTCGATTCTAATCTATCACTCCGATTTGCAAACGGATTTCACTGAAGCTGTAACTTTCATCCCAGAACATAGTTTAGGGGCCATTACCTCTTCAACTATAGTCATTTTTCTTTCGATTGCAAACGTAACCAGTTTTTCAATGGTGTAATGGTTTAACATAGAAAACTTACCGTTGGCTCTCGATTCTAATCTATCACTCCGATTTGCAATCGGATTTCACTGAAGCTGTAATTTTCATGCCAGAACATAGTTTAGGGGCCATTACCTCTTCAACTATAGTCATTTTTCTTTCGATTGCAAACGTAACCAGTTTTTCAATGGTGTAATGGTTTAACATAGAAAACTTACCGTTGGCTCTCGATTCTAATCTATCACTCCGATTTGCAAACGGATTTCACTGAAGCTGTAACTTTCATCCCAGAACATAGTTTAGGGGCCATTACCTCTTCAACTATAGTCATTTTTCTTTCGATTGCAAACGTAACCAGTTTTTCAATGGTGTAATGGTTTAACATAGAAAACTTACCGTTGGCTCTCGATTCTAATCTATCACTCCGATTTGCAAACGGATTTCACTAAAGCTGTAACTTTCATCCCAGAACATAGTTTAGGGGCCATTACCTCTTCAACTATAGTCATTTTTCTTTCGATTGCAAACGTAACCAGTTTTTCAATGGTGTAATGGTTTAACATAGAAAACTTACCGTTGGCTCTCGATTCTAATCTATCACTCCGATTTGCAAACGGATTTCACTGAAGCTGTAACTTTCATCCCAGAACATAGTTTAGGGGCCATTACCTCTTCAACTATAGTCATTTTTCTTTCGATTGCAAACGTAACCAGTTTTTCAATGGTGTAATGGTTTAACATAGAAAACTTACCGTTGGCTCTCGATTCTAATCTATCACTCCGATTTGCAATCGGATTTCACTGAAGCTGTAACTTTCATCCCAGAACATAGTTTAGGGGCCATTACCTCTTCAACTATAGTCATTTTTCTTTCGATTGCAAACATAACCAGTTTTTCAATGGTGTAATGGTTTAACATAGAAAACTTACCGTTGGCTCTCGATTCTAATCTATCACTCCGATTTGCAAACGGATTTCACTGAAGCTGTAACTTTCATCCCAGAACATAGTTTAGGGGCCATTAGCTTTACAACTATAGTCATTTTTCTTTCGATTGCAAACGTAACCAGTTTTTCAATGGTGTAATGGTTTAACATAGAAAACTTACCGTTG
Source organism: Hyperolius riggenbachi (assembly GCF_040937935.1). Taxonomy (NCBI): domain Eukaryota; kingdom Metazoa; phylum Chordata; class Amphibia; order Anura; family Hyperoliidae; genus Hyperolius; species Hyperolius riggenbachi. Next base: position 94,414 of record NW_027152401.1, on the reverse strand, counting down.
GCTCTCGATTCTAATCTATCACTCCGATTTGCAAACGGATTTCACTGAAGCTGTAACTTTCATCCCAGAACATAGTTTAGGGGCCATTAGCTCTTCAACTATAGTCATTTTTCTTTCGATTGCAAACGTAACCAGTTTTTCAATGGTGTAATGGTTTAACATAGAAAACTTACCGTTGGCTCTCGATTCTAATCTATCACTCCGATTTGCAAACGGATTTCACTGAAGCTGTAACTTTCATCCCAGAACATAGTTTAGGGGCCATTACCTCTTCAACTATAGTCATTTTTCTTTCGATTGCAAACGTAACCAGTTTTTCAATGGTGTAATGGTTTAACATAGAAAACTTACCGTTGGCTCTCGATTCTAATCTATCACTCCGATTTGCAAACGGATTTCACTGAAGCTGTAACTTTCATCCCAGAACATAGTTTAGGGGCCATTACCTCTTCAACTATAGTCATTTTTCTTTCGATTGCAAACGTAACCAGTTTTTTAATGGTGTAATGGTTTAACATAGAAAACTTACCGTTGGCTCTCGATTCTAATCTATCACTCCGATTTGCAAACGGATTTCACTGAAGCTGTAACTTTCATCCCAGAACATAGTTTAGGGGCCATTACCTCTTCAACTATAGTCATTTTTCTTTCGATTGCAAACGTAACCAGTTTTTCAATGGTGTAATGGTTTAACATAGAAAACTTACCGTTGGCTCTCGATTCTAATCTATCACTCCGATTTGCAATCGGATTTCACTGAAGCTGTAACTTTCATCCCAGAACATAGTTTAGGGGCCATTACCTCTTCAACTATAGTCATTTTTCTTTCGATTGCAAACGTAACCAGTTTTTCAATGGTGTAATGGTTTAACATAGAAAACTTACCGTTGGCTCTCGATTCTAATCTATCACTCCGATTTGCAAACGGATTTCACTGAAGCTGTAACTTTCATCCCAGAACATAGTTTAGGGGCCATTAGCTCTTCAACTATAGTCATTTTTCTTTCGATTGCAAACGTAACCAGTTTTTCAATGGTGTAATGGTTTAACATAGAAAACTTACCGTTGGCTCTCGATTCTAATCTATCACTCCGATTTGCAAACGGATTTCACTGAAGCTGTAACTTTCATCCCAGAACATAGTTTAGGGGCCATTACCTCTTCAACTATAGTCATTTTTCTTTCGATTGCAAACGTAACCAGTTTTTCAATGGTGTAATGGTTTAACATAGAAAACTTACCGTTGGCTCTCGATTCTAATCTATCACTCCGATTTGCAAACGGATTTCACTGAAGCTGTAACTTTCATCCCAGAACATAGTTTAGGGGCCATTACCTCTTCAACTATAGTCATTTTTCTTTCGATTGCAAACGTAACCAGTTTTTCAATGGTGTAATGGTTTAACATAGAAAACTTACCGTTGGCTCTCGATTCTAATCTATCACTCCGATTTGCAAACGGATTTCACTGAAGCTGTAACTTTCATCCCAGAACATAGTTTAGGGGCCATTACCTCTTCAACTATAGTCATTTTTCTTTCGATTGCAAACGTAACCAGTTTTTCAATGGTGTAATGGTTTAACATAGAAAACTTACCGTTGGCTCTCGATTCTAATCTATCACTCCGATTTGCAATCGATTTCACTGAAGCTGTAACTTTCATCCCAGAACATAGTTTAGGGGCCATTACCTCTTCAACTATAGTCATTTTTCTTTCGATTGCAAACGTAACCAGTTTTTCAATGGTGTAATGGTTTAACATAGAAAACTTACCGTTGGCTCTCGATTCTAATCTATCACTCCGATTTGCAAACGGATTTCACTGAAGCTGTAACTTTCATCCCAGAACATAGTTTAGGGGCCATTACCTCTTCAACTATAGTCATTTTTCTTTCGATTGCAAACGTAACCAGTTTTTCAATGGTGTAATGGTTTAACATAGAAAACTTACCGTTGGCTCTCGATTCTAATCTATCACTCCGATTTGCAAACGGATTTCACTGAAGCTGTAACTTTCATCCCAGAACATAGTTTAGGGGCCATTACCTCTTCAACTATAGTCATTTTTCTTTCGATTGCAAACGTAACCAGTTTTTCAATGGTGTAATGGTTTAACATAGAAAACTTACCGTTGGCTCTCGATTCTAATCTATCACTCCGATTTGCAAACGGATTTCACTGAAGCTGTAACTTTCATCCCAGAACATAGTTTAGGGGCCATTACCTCTTCAACTATAGTCATTTTTCTTTCGATTGCAAACGTAACCAGTTTTTCAATGGTGTAATGGTTTAACATAGAAAACTTACCGTTGGCTCTCGATTCTAATCTATCACTCCGATTTGCAAACGGATTTCACTGAAGCTGTAACTTTCATCCCAGAACATAGTTTAGGGGCCATTACCTCTTCAACTATAGTCATTTTTCTTTCGATTGCAAACGTAACCAGTTTTTCAATGGTGTAATGGTTTAACATAGAAAACTTACCGTTGGCTCTCGATTCTAATCTATCACTCCGATTTGCAAACGGATTTCACTGAAGCTGTAACTTTCATCCCAGAACATAGTTTAGGGGCCATTACCTCTTCAACTATAGTCATTTTTCTTTCGATTGCAAACGTAACCAGTTTTTCAATGGTGTAATGGTTTAACATAGAAAACTTACCGTTGGCTCTCGATTCTAATCTATCACTCCGATTTGCAAACGGATTTCACTGAAGCTGTAACTTTCATCCCAGAACATAGTTTAGGGGCCATTACCTCTTCAACTATAGTCATTTTTCTTTCGATTGCAAACGTAACCAGTTTTTCAATGGTGTAATGGTTTAACATAGAAAACTTACCGTTGGCTCTCGATTCTAATCTATCACTCCGATTTGCAAACGGATTTCACTGAAGCTGTAACTTTCATCCCAGAACATAGTTTAGGGGCCATTACCTCTTCAACTATAGTCATTTTTCTTTCGATTGCAAACGTAACCAGTTTTTCAATGGTGTAATGGTTTAACATAGAAAACTTACCGTTGGCTCTCGATTCTAATCTATCACTCCGATTTGCAAACGGATTTCACTGAAGCTGTAACTTTCATCCCAGAACATAGTTTAGGGGCCATTACCTCTTCAACTATAGTCATTTTTCTTTCGATTGCAAACGTAACCAGTTTTTCAATGGTGTAATGGTTTAACATAGAAAACTTACCGTTGGCTCTCGATTCTAATCTATCACTCCGATTTGCAAACGGATTTCACTGAAGCTGTAACTTTCATCCCAGAACATAGTTTAGGGGCCATTACCTCTTCAACTATAGTCATTTTTCTTTCGATTGCAAACGTAACCAGTTTTTCAATGGTGTAATGGTTTAACATAGAAAACTTACCGTTGGCTCTCGATTCTAATCTATCACTCCGATTTGCAAACGGATTTCACTGAAGCTGTAACTTTCATCCCAGAACATAGTTTAGGGGCCATTACCTCTTCAACTATAGTCATTTTTCTTTCGATTGCAAACGTAACCAGTTTTTCAATGGTGTAATGGTTTAACATAGAAAACTTACCGTTGGCTCTCGATTCTAATCTATCACTCCGATTTGCAAACGGATTTCACTGAAGCTGTAACTTTCATCCCAGAACATAGTTTAGGGGCCATTACCTCTTCAACTATAGTCATTTTTCTTTCGATTGCAAACGTAACCAGTTTTTCAATGGTGTAATGGTTTAACATAGAAAACTTACCGTTGGCTCTCGATTCTAATCTATCACTCCGATTTGCAAACGGATTTCACTGAAGCTGTAACTTTCATCCCAGAACATAGTTTAGGGGCCATTAGCTCTTCAACTATAGTCATTTTTCTTTCGATTGCAAACGTAACCAGTTTTTCAATGGTGTAATGGTTTAACATAGAAAACTTACCGTTGGCTCTCGATTCTAATCTATCACTCCGATTTGCAAACGGATTTCACTGAAGCTGTAACTTTCATCCCAGAACATAGTTTAGGGGCCATTAGCTCTTCAACTATAGTCATTTTTCTTTCGATTGCAAACGTAACCAGTTTTTCAATGGTGTAATGGTTTAACATAGAAAACTTACCGTTGGCTCTCGATTCTAATCTATCACTCCGATTTGCAAACGGATTTCACTGAAGCTGTAACTTTCATCCCAGAACATAGTTTAGGGGCCATTAGCTCTTCAACTATAGTCATTTTTCTTTCGATTGCAAACGTAACCAGTTTTTCAATGGTGTAATGGTTTAACATAGAAAACTTACCGTTGGCTCTCGATTCTAATCTATCACTCCGATTTGCAAACGGATTTCACTGAAGCTGTAACTTTCATCCCAGAACATAGTTTAGGGGCCATTAGCTCTTCAACTATAGTCATTTTTCTTTCGATTGCAAACGTAACCAGTTTTTCAATGGTGTAATGGTTTAACATAGAAAACTTACCGTTGGCTCTCGATTCTAATCTATCACTCCGATTTGCAAACGGATTTCACTGAAGCTGTAACTTTCATCCCAGAACATAGTTTAGGGGCCATTACCTCTTCAACTATAGTCATTTTTCTTTCGATTGCAAACGTAACCAGTTTTTCAATGGTGTAATGGTTTAACATAGAAAACTTACCGTTGGCTCTCGATTCTAATCTATCACTCCGATTTGCAAACGGATTTCACTGAAGCTGTAACTTTCATCCCAGAACATAGTTTAGGGGCCATTAGCTCTTCAACTATAGTCATTTTTCTTTCGATTGCAAACGTAACCAGTTTTTCAATGGTGTAATGGTTTAACATAGAAAACTTACCGTTGGCTCTCGATTCTAATCTATCACTCCGATTTGCAAACGGATTTCACTGAAGCTGTAACTTTCATCCCAGAACATAGTTTAGGGGCCATTACCTCTTCAACTATAGTCATTTTTCTTTCGATTGCAAACGTAACCAGTTTTTCAATGGTGTAATGGTTTAACATAGAAAACTTACCGTTGGCTCTCGATTCTAATCTATCACTCCGATTTGCAAACGGATTTCACTGAAGCTGTAACTTTCATCCCAGAACATAGTTTAGGGGCCATTAGCTCTTCAACTATAGTCATTTTTCTTTCGATTGCAAACGTAACCAGTTTTTCAATGGTGTAATGGTTTAACATAGAAAACTTACCGTTGGCTCTCGATTCTAATCTATCACTCCGATTTGCAAACGGATTTCACTGAAGCTGTAACTTTCATCCCAGAACATAGTTTAGGGGCCATTACCTCTTCAACTATAGTCATTTTTCTTTCGATTGCAAACGTAACCAGTTTTTCAATGGTGTAATGGTTTAACATAGAAAACTTACCGTTGGCTCTCGATTCTAATCTATCACTCCGATTTGCAAACGGATTTCACTGAAGCTGTAACTTTCATCCCAGAACATAGTTTAGGGGCCATTACCTCTTCAACTATAGTCATTTTTCTTTCGATTGCAAACGTAACCAGTTTTTCAATGGTGTAATGGTTTAACATAGAAAACTTACCGTTGGCTCTCGATTCTAATCTATCACTCCGATTTGCAAACGGATTTCACTGAAGCTGTAACTTTCATCCCAGAACATAGTTTAGGGGCCATTACCTCTTCAACTATAGTCATTTTTCTTTCGATTGCAAACGTAACCAGTTTTTCAATGGTGTAATGGTTTAACATAGAAAACTTACCGTTGGCTCTCGATTCTAATCTATCACTCCGATTTGCAATCGGATTTCACTGAAGCTGTAACTTTCATCCCAGAACATAGTTTAGGGGCCATTACCTCTTCAACTATAGTCATTTTTCTTTCGATTGCAAACGTAACCAGTTTTTCAATGGTGTAATGGTTTAACATAGAAAACTTACCGTTGGCTCTCGATTCTAATCTATCACTCCGATTTGCAAACGGATTTCACTGAAGCTGTAACTTTCATCCCAGAACATAGTTTAGGGGCCATTACCTCTTCAACTATAGTCATTTTTCTTTCGATTGCAAACGTAACCAGTTTTTCAATGGTGTAATGGTTTAACATAGAAAACTTACCGTTGGCTCTCGATTCTAATCTATCACTCCGATTTGCAAACGGATTTCACTGAAGCTGTAACTTTCATCCCAGAACATAGTTTAGGGGCCATTACCTTTTCAACTATAGTCATTTTTCTTTCGATTGCAAACGTAATCAGTTTTTCAATGGTGTAATGGTTTAACATAGAAAACTTACCGTTGGCTCTCGATTCTAATCTATCACTCCGATTTGCAAACGGATTTCACTGAAGCTGTAACTTTCATCCCAGAACATAGTTTAGGGGCCATTACCTCTTCAACTATAGTCATTTTTCTTTCGATTGCAAACGTAACCAGTTTTTCAATGGTGTAATGGTTTAACATAGAAAACTTACCGTTGGCTCTCGATTCTAATCTATCACTCCGATTTGCAATCGGATTTCACTGAAGCTGTAACTTTCATCCCAGAACATAGTTTAGGGGCCATTACCTCTTCAACTATAGTCATTTTTCTTTCGATTGCAAACGTAACCAGTTTTTCAATGGTGTAATGGTTTAACATAGAAAACTTACCGTTGGCTCTCGATTCTAATATATCACTCCGATTTGCAAACGGATTTCACTGAAGCTGTAACTTTCATCCCAGAACATAGTTTAGGGGCCATTACCTCTTCAACTATAGTCATTTTTCTTTCGATTGCAAACGTAACCAGTTTTTCAATGGTGTAATGGTTTAACATAGAAAACTTACCGTTGGCTCTCGATTCTAATCTATCACTCCGATTTGCAATCGGATTTCACTGAAGCTGTAACTTTCATCCCAGAACATAGTTTAGGGGCCATTACCTCTTCAACTATAGTCATTTTTCTTTCGATTGCAAACGTAACCAGTTTTTCAATGGTGTAATGGTTTAACATAGAAAACTTACCGTTGGCTCTCGATTCTAATATATCACTCCGATTTGCAAACGGATTTCACTGAAGCTGTAACTTTCATCCCAGAACATAGTTTAGGGGCCATTACCTCTTCAACTATAGTCATTTTTCTTTCGATTGCAAACGTAACCAGTTTTTCAATGGTGTAATGGTTTAACATAGAAAACTTACCGTTGGCTCTCGATTCTAATCTATCACTCCGATTTGCAAACGGATTTCACTGAAGCTGTAACTTTCATCCCAGAACATAGTTTAGGGGCCATTACCTCTTCAACTATAGTCATTTTTCTTTCGATTGCAAACGTAACCAGTTTTTCAATGGTGTAATGGTTTAACATAGAAAACTTACCGTTGGCTCTAGATTCTAATCTATCACTCCGATTTGCAAACGGATTTCACTGAAGCTGTAACTTTCATCCCAGAACATAGTTTAGGGGCCATTACCTCTTCAACTATAGTCATTTTTCTTTCGATTGCAAACGTAACCAGTTTTTCAATGGTGTAATGGTTTAACATAGAAAACTTACCGTTGGCTCTAGATTCTAATCTATCACTCCGATTTGCAAACGGATTTCACTGAAGCTGTAACTTTCATCCCAGAACATAGTTTAGGGGCCATTAGCTCTTCAACTATAGTCATTTTTCTTTCGATTGCAAACGTAACCAGTTTTTCAATGGTGTAATGGTTTAACATAGAAAACTTACCGTTGGCTCTCGATTCTAATCTATCACTCCGATTTGCAAACCGATTTCACTGAAGCTGTAACTTTCATCCCAGAACATAGTTTAGGGGCCATTACCTCTTCAACTATAGTCATTTTTCTTTCGATTGCAAACGTAACCAGTTTTTCAATGGTGTAATGGTTTAACATAGAAAACTTACCGTTGGCTCTCGATTCTAATCTATCACTCCGATTTGCAAACGGATTTCACTGAAGCTGTAACTTTCATCCCAGAACATAGTTTAGGGGCCATTACCTCTTCAACTATAGTCATTTTTCTTTCGATTGCAAACGTAACCAGTTTTTCAATGGTGTAATGGTTTAACATAGAAAACTTACCGTTGGCTCTCGATTCTAATCTATCACTCCGATTTGCAAACGGATTTCACTGAAGCTGTAACTTTCATCCCAGAACATAGTTTAGGGGCCATTACCTTTTCAACTATAGTCATTTTTCTTTCGATTGCAAACGTAATCAGTTTTTCAATGGTGTAATGGTTTAACATAGAAAACTTACCGTTGGCTCTCGATTCTAATCTATCACTCCGATTTGCAAACGGATTTCACTGAAGCTGTAACTTTCATCCCAGAACATAGTTTAGGGGCCATTACCTCTTCAACTATAGTCATTTTTCTTTCGATTGCAAACGTAACCAGTTTTTCAATGGTGTAATGGTTTAACATAGAAAACTTACCGTTGGCTCTCGATTCTAATCTATCACTCCGATTTGCAATCGGATTTCACTGAAGCTGTAACTTTCATCCCAGAACATAGTTTAGGGGCCATTACCTCTTCAACTATAGTCATTTTTCTTTCGATTGCAAACGTAACCAGTTTTTCAATGGTGTAATGGTTTAACATAGAAAACTTACCGTTGGCTCTCGATTCTAATATATCACTCCGATTTGCAAACGGATTTCACTGAAGCTGTAACTTTCATCCCAGAACATAGTTTAGGGGCCATTACCTCTTCAACTATAGTCATTTTTCTTTCGATTGCAAACGTAACCAGTTTTTCAATGGTGTAATGGTTTAACATAGAAAACTTACCGTTGGCTCTCGATTCTAATCTATCACTCCGATTTGCAATCGGATTTCACTGAAGCTGTAACTTTCATCCCAGAACATAGTTTAGGGGCCATTACCTCTTCAACTATAGTCATTTTTCTTTCGATTGCAAACGTAACCAGTTTTTCAATGGTGTAATGGTTTAACATAGAAAACTTACCGTTGGCTCTCGATTCTAATATATCACTCCGATTTGCAAACGGATTTCACTGAAGCTGTAACTTTCATCCCAGAACATAGTTTAGGGGCCATTACCTCTTCAACTATAGTCATTTTTCTTTCGATTGCAAACGTAACCAGTTTTTCAATGGTGTAATGGTTTAACATAGAAAACTTACCGTTGGCTCTCGATTCTAATCTATCACTCCGATTTGCAAACGGATTTCACTGAAGCTGTAACTTTCATCCCAGAACATAGTTTAGGGGCCATTACCTCTTCAACTATAGTCATTTTTCTTTCGATTGCAAACGTAACCAGTTTTTCAATGGTGTAATGGTTTAACATAGAAAACTTACCGTTGGCTCTAGATTCTAATCTATCACTCCGATTTGCAAACGGATTTCACTGAAGCTGTAACTTTCATCCCAGAACATAGTTTAGGGGCCATTACCTCTTCAACTATAGTCATTTTTCTTTCGATTGCAAACGTAACCAGTTTTTCAATGGTGTAATGGTTTAACATAGAAAACTTACCGTTGGCTCTAGATTCTAATCTATCACTCCGATTTGCAAACGGATTTCACTGAAGCTGTAACTTTCATCCCAGAACATAGTTTAGGGGCCATTAGCTCTTCAACTATAGTCATTTTTCTTTCGATTGCAAACGTAACCAGTTTTTCAATGGTGTAATGGTTTAACATAGAAAACTTACCGTTGGCTCTCGATTCTAATCTATCACTCCGATTTGCAAACCGATTTCACTGAAGCTGTAACTTTCATCCCAGAACATAGTTTAGGGGCCATTACCTCTTCAACTATAGTCATTTTTCTTTCGATTGCAAACGTAACCAGTTTTTCAATGGTGTAATGGTTTAACATAGAAAACTTACCGTTGGCTCTCGATTCTAATCTATCACTCCGATTTGCAAACGGATTTCACTGAAGCTGTAACTTTCATCCCAGAACATAGTTTAGGGGCCATTACCTCTTCAACTATAGTCATTTTTCTTTCGATTGCAAACGTAACCAGTTTTTCAATGGTGTAATGGTTTAACATAGAAAACTTACCGTTGGCTCTCGATTCTAATCTATCACTCCGATTTGCAATCGGATTTCACTGAAGCTGTAACTTTCATCCCAGAACATAGTTTAGGGGCCATTACCTCTTCAACTATAGTCATTTTTCTTTCGATTGCAAACGTAACCAGTTTTTCAATGGTGTAATGGTTTAACATAGAAAACTTACCGTTGGCTCTCGATTCTAATCTATCACTCCGATTTGCAAACGGATTTCACTGAAGCTGTAACTTTCATCCCAGAACATAGTTTAGGGGCCATTACCTCTTCAACTATAGTCATTTTTCTTTCGATTGCAAACGTAACCAGTTTTTCAATGGTGTAATGGTTTAACATAGAAAACTTACCGTTGGCTCTCGATTCTAATCTATCACTCCGATTTGCAAACGGATTTCACTGAAGCTGTAACTTTCATCCCAGAACATAGTTTAGGGGCCATTACCTCTTCAACTATAGTCATTTTTCTTTCGATTGCAAACGTAACCAGTTTTTCAATGGTGTAATGGTTTAACATAGAAAACTTACCGTTGGCTCTCGATTCTAATCTATCACTCCGATTTGCAAACGGATTTCACTGAAGCTGTAACTTTCATCCCAGAACATAGTTTAGGGGCCATTACCTCTTCAACTATAGTCATTTTTCTTTCGATTGCAAACGTAACCAGTTTTTCAATGGTGTAATGGTTTAACATAGAAAACTTACCGTTGGCTCTCGATTCTAATCTATCACTCCGATTTGCAATCGGATTTCACTGAAGCTGTAACTTTCATCCCAGAACATAGTTTAGGGGCCATTACCTCTTCAACTATAGTCATTTTTCTTTCGATTGCAAACGTAACCAGTTTTTCAATGGTGTAATGGTTTAACATAGAAAACTTACCGTTGGCTCTCGATTCGAATCTATCACTCCGATTTGCAAACGGATTTCACTGAAGCTGTAACTTTTATCCCAGAACATAGTTTAGGGGCCATTACCTCTTCAACTATAGTCATTTTTCTTTCGATTGCAAACGTAACCAGTTTTTCAATGGTGTAATGGTTTAACATAGAAAACTTACCGTTGGCTCTCGATTCTAATCTATCACTCCGATTTGCAAACGGATTTCACTGAAGCTGTAACTTTCATCCCAGAACATAGTTTAGGGGCCATTACCTCTTCAACTATAGTCATTTTTCTTTCGATTCCAAACGTAACCAGTTTTTCAATGGTGTAATGGTTTAACATAGAAAACTTACCGTTGGCTCTCGATTCTAATCTATCACTCCGATTTGCAAACGGATTTCACTGAAGCTGTAACTTTCATCCCAGAACATAGTTTAGGGGCCATTACCTCTTCAACAATAGTCATTTTTCTTTCGATTGCAAACGTAACCAGTTTTTCAATGGTGTAATGGTTTAACATAGAAAACTTACAGTTGGCTCTCGATTCTAATCTATCACTCCGATTTGCAAACGGATTTCACTGAAGCTGTAACTTTCATCCCAGAACATAGTTTAGGGGCCATTACCTCTTCAACTATAGTCATTTTTCTTTCGATTGCAAACGTAACCAGTTTTTCAATGGTGTAATGGTTTAACATAGAAAACTTACCGTTGGCTCTCGATTCTATTCTATCACTCCGATTTGCAAACGGATTTCACTGAAGCTGTAACTTTCATCCCAGAACATAGTTTAGGGGCCATTACCTCTTCAACTATAGTCATTTTTCTTTCGATTGCAAACGTAACCAGTTTTTCAATGGTGTAATGGTTTAACATAGAAAACTTACCGTTGGCTCTCGATTCTATTCTATCACTCCGATTTGCAAACGGATTTCACTGAAGCTGTAACTTTCATCCCAGAACATAGTTTAGGGGCCATTACCTCTTCAACTATAGTCATTTTTCTTTCGATTGCAAACGTAACCAGTTTTTCAATGGTGTAATGGTTTAACATAGAAAACTTACCGTTGGCTCTCGATTCTAATCTATCACTCTGATTTGCAAACGGATTTCACTGAAGCTGTAACTTTCATCCCAGAACATAGTTTAGGGGCCATTACCTCTTCAACTATAGTCATTTTTCTTTCGATTGCAAACGTAACCAGTTTTTCAATGGTGTAATGGTTTAACATAGAAACCTTTCTCCTACCTGGACGAAACACTGCAGCTCTGGTAGACTTATGAGACTCCTTAGTTGGGGATCCGCTCCCTGGAATCTCTGTAGGGTGGTTAAATCCCCCATTTTCCAGGTCGAGAGGATCCTTGACGGATCTGTTACACAGCTTTCTTCACTGCTGGAGCTGTGGTTGAACTACAGTATCCTAGGGAATATAGAATTCCAACCTTAGTAACTATGGAAGTATTTTAAAGCATCGCCTAGACAAAACAGAGATATGTCATTTAAACGTGGTTACGTCAAAAATTGATTATTCTTTTTGACAAAATTAAGAATTATTAAACTCTTAGCATAATAGGTTTAGATATCTTAAAGAAATGAGTACAGATCCAAGAGATCTTTCTGTTATTCCTATCTGTAGGTTAAACATAGTTTCAATTACTTTAAACAATATATAGGTCATTTGATAAGTTAACTTCACATCAGACTTCTCACCAGCCTTATTTCTCTCCAACCAAACTCGGTTAGAATACATTTACCATCTGGTTAGGTATCCTCAATCTCAGGTACCTGCTTATTCCCTCACTGGGAAATAACCACACCTAGGTGGGGAACTGGTAAAATCAGACATATCTCAAAAAAACGAAAATGCAGTTTCAGGGACTGTATGTGGACTCCTGCGCTGGTAGCGGATTTCCACATACAGTGGTCCACTCAACCTACACCTTACAATCTGCATCCAAACCTGCTTCTACCACCTTATATCAGCTTCACACCAATAAACTACTCCTGCATAACTCCTACTTACCCTCTAACCAGACTATTCTTCTTATTTTATCTGTTATATAAATTTCTGTAATACAGATATGTTGTTAACTGTTATACTGTATTCACTTATATAGCTGTACAAATACGAATACATAATCACTAATACCTGTAATGTAATAACTTGTTATGTAAAACTTCAATAAAAATTATTGTACTTGGTTTAACATAGAAAACTTACCGTTGGCTCTCGATTCTAATCTATCACTCCGATTTGCAAACGGATTTCACTGAAGCTGTAACTTTCATCCCAGAACATCGTTTAGGGGCCATTACCTCTTCAACTATAGTCATTTTTCTTTCGATTGCAAACGTAACCAGTTTTTCAATGGTGTAATGGTTTAACATAGAAAACTTACCGTTGGCTCTCGATTCTAATCTATCACTCCGATTTGCAAACGGATTTCACTGAAGCTGTAACTTTCATCCCAGAACATAGTTTAGGGGCCATTACCTCTTCAACTATAGTCATTTTTCTTTCGATTGCAAACGTAACCAGTTTTTCAATGGTGTAATGGTTTAACATAGAAAACTTACCGTTGGCTCTCGATTCTAATCTATCACTCCGATTTGCAAACGGATTTCACTGAAGCTGTAACTTTCATCCCAGAACATAGTTTAGGGGCCATTACCTCTTCAACTATAGTCATTTTTCTTTCGATTGCAAACGTAACCAGTTTTTCAATGGTGTAATGGTTTAACATAGAAAACTTACCGTTGGCTCTCGATTCTAATCTATCACTCCGATTTGCAAACGGATTTCACTGAAGCTGTAACTTTCATCCCAGAACATAGTTTAGGGGCCATTACCTCTTCAACTATAGTCATTTTTCTTTCGATTGCAAACGTAACCAGTTTTTCAATGGTGTAATGGTTTAACATAGAAAACTTACCGTTGGCTCTCGATTCTAATCTATCACTCCGATTTGCAAACGGATTTCACTGAAGCTGTAACTTTCATCCCAGAACATAGTTTAGGGGCCATTTACCTCTTCAACTATAGTCATTTTTCTTTCGATTGCAAACGTAACCAGTTTTTCAATGGTGTAATGGTTTAACATAGAAAACTTACCGTTGGCTCTCGATTCTAATCTATCACTCCGATTTGCAAACGGATTTCACTGAAGCTGTAACTTTCATCCCAGAACATAGTTTAGGGGCCATTACCTCTTCAACTATAGTCATTTTTCTTTCGATTGCAAACGTAACCAGTTTTTCAATGGTGTAATGGTTTAACATAGAAAGGGGGGCGTGGCTACGCAGCGGAGCTGAATGGAGGTCTGAGCCTGCAGCTCCCGCTGTGAACACCCTATTATAGCGACCTACAGCGATCCCTGAAGCCTCAAAATACACTCAAAGGTGGGTGAAGGTCCCAGGATGACACAGGACTGGCGCAGAGTGACTTATAACCAGCCAAAACGCGGATCTGTAGCCCCAAAGAGACTCTCTGCCTTCTTCATGGATGAAATCCAAGATGGCGCTGCCCAGCTCAGGCCCAGCCCGCACCATGAGGCTGATCATCAGAGTCCCTCACCGCTCACACAGAGGAACAGATACAGCGTTTTATACACCCCTCCTGCAAGGGTGAACAGGAGAGACAGAGCTGACACGCTGGATGAGTATGATGATGAGGGCAATGTTGCCCACAACACCTCCGCAGAGGGCAGGGAGCGCAGCCCGCTGAAGACCCCACAAGCCTCCAGAGCACAGGCTGCTCCAGCCCAGCATAACACCGCTGACATCAAGGTAGGAACTATGCAACACCCTACCCCTCACCCATCCGCTCCGCTGACCCATCCATCCATCCATCCCCCTGCATCAGCATATCTCCCTGACGCAGAAGATCTTTTTAGCTCCCTGGCATCAGTCCCTGCCACAGATCAACCTATCTCTCAACAATTTTTTAAGTCTTTTATGTTGTTCTTCTGCAAGATGATGACAGACAATAACAGTGGAGTGAGAAATGATTTGCAAATTATGGCAGGCAACATAGACTCATTCGCACAGGAGACTGATCAAAGGATCACCAGGCTAGAAAATAAGATGCAGGAAATGTCCCTTGCTTACAACACAATGGTGGACTCTCATAAGAATCTCCAGGCAGAAAATAAGTTTATGAAGGAGAAAATAGCTGATGGGGAGGACAGAAATAGACGGAATAATATTAAAATTAGAGGGGTGCCTGAGTCTGTTGCAAATGACCAGCTCAAAGACTATGTGGCTGACATCATCCATACATCATTCCCTGATCTGACATCAAGTGAACTGACTGTGGACAGGGCACACAGACTGCCTAAACCTGCCCATCTTGGGAAAAATGTGCCTAGGGATGTGATCACCAGGATCCATTTCTTTCATGTCAAAGAGCAACTTCTGGCAGCAACCAGAGAGGGAAAGAAGCTTCCTGGGAAATATAGTGACTTATCTCTGTATCAAGACCTCTCACAGATTACACTGCAAACCAGGCGATCATTTTCAAAAATCACAACAACTCTGAGACATCACAAAATCCAATATAACTGGGGATTCCCCCCCAAGCTGATCATCTTCTCCCAAGGAACCTCCTATGTGATCAGAACCCCTGAGGAAGGAGAAGAACTCTTGGCTAAATGGCAAATTCCACTTTTCATCCCCAGAGATCCACAGAAGGACAGACCCTTTCGCCCTCCCATCTCACCAAAGCCAAATCTTGCCTCTACAACTGCAATGGACACTACCCATCCTTTGTCTGATGATGAGAGAAACAAAGCTGGAGAGGCCTCAGGTACTACTTGAACATGGGTGTTCCCCCACGGAACTTTTCCCCCAACCAGACTTTCCCCCTTAGGAATCTTCTCCTTTAGGTGGATAGTCCTACTGAAGCCCACGTCGGTGGGCTCTGACCGTTAGGTCACTGACTTTTTCCCTTTGTTTTTTGTTTTTGTTGGAAGTGTTCCTATAGCTTAAGTTTGGAACTTTTTACTTTTTCTTTTTTCTTTTTCTGATTTACTACAGGTTGGACAATTTGAGTCTGCTTGTGGAGGTAGAACCGGATGCCTCTGCAAGTATGCCTCGGTCTACTGAGTTCTATATTGTTGTTTTTTAGTTGTGATAAGTTTTGCACACTTTCATGTCCATTTACATTCTTTTTCCTCCTCAGAGCAGAGATGCAGGGAACCACAGGCAATTTCAGGTTACTGGGTAATATGCCACTTGATATATCTTATCTGACCTTGTATGGGTATTTTTGTTTCACAGGTATACTGAAGCATAATAAATGTCATGATGTCTGATTGCAAATTGCTGTCCCTGAATGTTAGAGGGTTAAACTCTTATAGAAAACGATATTTATTAGATAAACTATTAAAAGAAGAAAAACCTGACATCATTTGCTTGCAAGAAACGCATTTAACAAAGATTTCTGCAAGCAGATTAAAGATACATAACTTTACGACAGTTTTTCACTCTACATTCGGGGACAGAAAGAAAAAAGCAGGAGTGTGCATTGCAATTAGGGACACCCTGGGACTGGTGGTAGAGGGAACTCACTGTGGTACAGACGGAAGACTGGTGATGATCACAGGAACTATCAATTCTCAACCATTCACCTTTGCTAATATTTATGCCCCTAACACACATCAAGTTAAATTTCTTAATAAGACCTTCCAAAAAATTCAAAAATTCCAAAAAGGCAACTTATTTATACTAGGCGATTTAAATTCAATTATAGATCCCCTCTTAGACTCCTCTTCACAAAGTAGAAGAGCCCAATCTACTCTCTTACCATCCCTAATACAAAATGAACTATTTGACACTTGGAGATGCCTACATCCCAAGGAGAAACAATACAGTTACTATTCACCAGTCTTCCAGTCCTTTACTAGAATTCACCACTGTCTTACAGACAGATTCTCCCTGCCACTGGTCTCAGAGGTTGACATTGGTATTAGAGTCTGGTCAGACCACTCTCCACTAATGGTTAAACTTAACTTACAAAACCCCACTCCTAAACCATTTAACTGGAAGCTTAATAAATTTATATTAAATTCAGAGCACACCCTCCCCATAGTCAAGAAGGAACTTGTAGAATATTTCCACCTCAATGACAAAAGTGTGGACCCCAGAGTCATCTTATGGAATGCCCATAAGGCATTCATGAGAGGGGTCTTTATGAAACAAGGAGCCATACGTAAGAAAAAAATGAGAGAAAAAACTGAATCTCTATTAAAAAAGATCAGATCTCTTGAGGTGGAGGTCTTCACCAAGCACAAGAAAGAGTTGACTGGAGAACTGGAAAGAACTAGACAAGAGTTGGCTGAGCAGATGTATTGTGAGTATGATAAATGGCAGACAAGATTGAGGGAGGACTGGTACCATGGAGGAAACAAAGCTGGGAAAAGAATGGCCAGGAAAATTAAAGGCCAAAGAATACTGCATAGAATACTCAAAATCAAACATCCCCTTACTAAAGTAGAAGTTCACCATCCCACAGATATAATAGAAGCTTTAGCAAAATACTATGAAGGCCTATATAATCTTGAATCAGACCCCAATACTCCCCAACCAGCACTACAGAATATAGACAACTATTTAGATAAAGTAGATCTCCCCTCATTAACTGAATTTGAACAAAAATATTTATCTATCCCTTTCTCCCAACATGAAGTAGAAACTGTGATTAACACCTTAAAAAGAGACAAAGCTCCAGGCCCAGACGGATTTATTAATGATTATTATAAGAAATGTATTAGTATTGTATCAAAACCCCTTACTAATATGTTTAATGAAATTGCCACCAAACGTTCCTTCCCTAAAGAATCCCTATCAGCCCTGATAACCACTATACCCAAAGAAGATAAAAACCCAGCAGACCCTAGCAGTTATAGGCCCATTTCCCTCTTAAATACAGATGTAAAAATCTATGCCCGTATCATTGCTAATAGACTATCCCCCCTCATGCCCCAATTAATCAACCCAGACCAAGTAGGATTCACAAAAAATAGATCAACCAGTGATGGGACTAGGAAGGCCCTCGCTTTATTACATCAGATCAAGCTCTGTCGGACGCCCACTCTCCTTGTCTCCTTAGACGCGGAGAAGGCGTTCGACAGAGTAAACTGGCTTTACCTATCCAGAATACTATCCAAATTTGGAATCCCAGATTTCCTCCATGGTGCCATCCTGGCTTTATACTCCTACCCTTCAGCCAGAGTCACATCTTCTGGTTCTATCTCATCTCCCTTTGAGATTAAAAATGGTACCCGTCAGGGCTGCCCTCTCTCTCCTTTGATATTTAACTTAACATTAGAGCCCTTAGCACAACAAATTAGGAATAATCCCAACATTCATGGAATCAAATTTGGCCAAAACTCCACAAAATTAAGTCTCTATGCTGATGATATAATCTTATTTTTGCAGAAACCATTGATCTCATTACCAAACACTAAGGAAGAATTAGAAACATTCTCAAAAATCTCATTTTATAAGCTGAACGAACAAAAAACGGTCATTCTCCCTTGCTTCATACCATCAAAAATGAAAGATACTCTCAAACAGTCCTGCCATTATTCTTGGAGTGATAAATCTATTAAGTACCTTGGAATCCAATTAACTCCCACTATAGCTCAAATTTATAGGGAAAATTATGCACCCTGGCTAACAAAAATTAAAGAAAAATTAGAATATTTATCAAAAGTAGAATACTCCTGGTTAGGCAGAATAGCTGCATTTAAAATGATGTTACTTCCCCAGCTCCTTTATCTTTTCCGGAACCTCCCAATCAAGGTCCCTCAAAATTTTTTTAACACTTTGCAACAACTAATGAATAAATATTTTCTTAAAAATAGGAAAGCCAGATTCTCCTACAAAATTTTGACTGCCCATACATCCAACCTAGGTTTGGGCGCACCTAACATAGAATTCTATTACAAGGCCACAATCCTAGATCAATCCAGGTCAATCTGGATGAAAGACTCGTCCAAGCAATGGTATGTGATTGAGGAGGAACAACTCCCCTTTAAGTCCTTCAGAGAACTTTTTGTATCCAGATTGACCTGGAAGATACAACAACATATCCAAAACCCTGTCACTGCCAACTCCCTCAGAGTATGGAAAGAAATGCTTAATCTAAGTAAACATGAGGTGTTGGCAGTGACAATCCCAACCCCTATCACTACTTTTAATGCTGTCATCAAAAACATTGACCTAGAGAACTGGCTAAACTGTGGAATTGTAAATGTGGGGGACCTGTTGGGAGATTCCGGAATCAGATCCTTTGATGACCTTACTAATTCATATGGAATCCCACTATCTGAAAAATTAATATATAACAAATTATCTAGATTTACTAATAAACACCCATATATCCCTATCTCATTTTTGCCCAAAATTATTAAACTCACTCAGTCAGAAAACTCACACTTAAAAGGTACGTCTGTATTTTACAGATCCCTTTTAGATCTTAAAGAATCATTCCCTAAGAAACAACTATCTAAATGGCAGGACTGGCTTGGAGATGATATTGGTTTGGAGGAATGGGAGATGACCGTTAAAGCACTTAAAAAACTCTCCCATTGTGTAGGCCACCATGAGAATTTGTTTAAAAGTGTGTGGCGATGGTTCATGACCCCTGAAAAAATTACTAAATTTGATCCCAAAGCATCACCTTTGTGTTGGAGGGGATGCGGCCTGACGGGTACCATTGAACACATCATGTGGGAGTGCCCTGCACTCCAAAAAATATGGAGGGAAGTGGAAGGATTGCTCCAACAACTTCCAATGTCCCTGCAATCGATCCCTCCTGGATTGGCGGTACTCAATCTAGGTGCAAACTCCTTCCCCCCCCCCCAGGAAAGAATGATAATCACACATGTCTTCATAGTTGTGAGGAGTATGCTGGCTCTTAACTGGAAGACTCCCTATATACCTGCTATGGATGAGGTTTTAAGAAGGGTAGAATCTAACTTATTGGCAGAAAAAGCCTGGTCAATCCGATGTGGCAACCTCAATTCTTTTCTTAAGAAAGCTGCTCTATGGCCAACAGTATACCCACACTCAAAATTACTGGAGTTTTAGCTCTATTATATTATGCATCATTAACTTTATGTCAATTCTTGTGCTTGTTAATTTAGATCAACCTTATTGATTGTGGTGATTAAGTGCTCTAGGAACACCCTGTGGCCTGATTATACACGTCTTGCATCTTGCTCTGAGGATTTATCTGTAGGTATGGACTATTGGACAATGAAGTGTGCATGTAGTGTAGGTTAGTATAGTTTAAGTTAGGCTAGATAGTCTAGTTATATATAGTTTAAACAATAATGTAACATAACTTGGAGCATTATTCATAAGTCTAAAGCTCAGTTTAGAGATAACTAATACCAACTGTTGAGGATGTGCAACCTGCGACACCATGGTAATTTCGGTAAGGCTTTTCTCCCTGGGATCTCAGTAGGAGGTTTACCCCCATTTCCCAGGTTGAGAGAACCCCGCACTAGCCACCCACATCATCCATGGTGTCATGCACATACTTGATAGGAACCACTTCCCCTATCTTAAAACTCAACTTCTCTCTGACTTAGACACGATTTTATGTCAAATAATAGTATTTGACAATTAGTTTGTTGTGGCTGAACAGTTATACAGACAGAATTATATGGAATCTGAGCAAGATATACTCAACTCTAGTACTAAATTTTAGGTTCCATATATAAACTCTCTCTTAATATATTATTCCTTTAATTCTCAGGATATCATACCTTCCCCCCTTAATATTAGATACTAAATTTACTTAATTTTGAAGATTGTGAATTTTCTAAAATTTTTCTGACATTTTTCCACAAATTAGCAAAAAACGCATGGAAAAACGCGCAGAAAACGCGTTTTGCGGCTTTTGGGCGTTTTTCTGGCGGTTTTGCGGCTTTTTACCGCTACTTAACCGCCACTCAGACGCGTTTTGAAAAACCGCATATACGCCTAAAAGACATGTTTGTACGCATGGTGAACATGATTATACGCGTCGTATGCGTATTTTTGTACGCGTTAATACGCGTCTAAGGTACGCAATCCCATATAACAAATACCCAATTCTAATGCATTTAGGCGTATAATACACAAAAGAAACCCCTTAAAAATGTACGCATATCTAATGCGTTTTATGCTAATACTCATAACTGATAACTTGAAACATCAATTCTAAAACTACTTTCTTGCTCATTAACCGATAATCTCTATTTATAGAATTTTATTAAATGATTCCTGATGATAATAATTCATATATACAATGCAATTTCATTGACCCTCTCACTTTATACTTTACATACTATAAAGTTTCACCCTGCATATCATTAATTGCTATGTTGTAATACCTGTACACAAAACATTTGTACACTATGCTAATGTTATTCCCTTTATTGTCTGTTTGTTGACTGTAATGTTATAATTTTGAAAAACTCCAATAAAAATTATTGATATTGGTTTAACATAGAAAACTTACCGTTGGCTCTCGATTCTAATCTATCACTCCGATTTGCAAACGGATTTCACTGAAGCTGTAACTTTCATCCCAGAACATAGTTTAGGGGCCATTACCTCTTCAACTATAGTCATTTTTCTTTCGATTGCAAACGTAACCAGTTTTTCAATGGTGTAATGGTTTAACATAGAAAACTTACCGTTGGCTCTCGATTCTAATCTATCACTCCGATTTGCAAACGGATTTCACTGAAGCTGTAACTTTCATCCCAGAACATAGTTTAGGGGCCATTACCTCTTCAACTATAGTCATTTTTCTTTCGATTGCAAACGTAACCAGTTTTTTAATGGTGTAATGGTTTAACATAGAAAACTTACCGTTGGCTCTCGATTCTAATCTATCACTCCGATTTGCAAACGGATTTCACTGAAGCTGTAACTTTCATCCCAGAACATAGTTTAGGGGCCATTACCTCTTCAACTATAGTCATTTTTCTTTCGATTGCAAACGTAACCAGTTTTTCAATGGTGTAATGGTTTAACATAGAAAACTTACCGTTGGCTCTCGATTCTAATCTATCACTCCGATTTGCAAACGGATTTCACTGAAGCTGTAACTTTCATCCCAGAACATAGTTTAGGGGCCATTACCTCTTCAACTATAGTCATTTTTCTTTCGATTGCAAACGTAACCCGTTTTTCAATGGTGTAATGGTTTAACATAGAAAACTTACCGTTGGCTCTCGATTCTAATCTATCACTCCGATTTGCAAACGGATTTCACTGAAGCTGTAACTTTCATCCCAGAACATAGTTTAGGGGCCATTACCTCTTCAACTATAGTCATTTTTCTTTCGATTGCAAACGTAACCAGTTTTTCAATGGTGTAATGGTTTAACATAGAAAACGTACCGTTGGCTCTAGATTCTAATCTATCACTCCGATTTGCAAACGGATTTCACTGAAGCTGTAACTTTCATCCCAGAACATAGTTTAGGGGCCATTACCTCTTCAACTATAGTCATTTTTCTTTCGATTGCAAACGTAACCAGTTTTTCAATGGTGTAATGGTTTAACATAGAAAACTTACCGTTGGCTCTAGATTCTAATCTATCACTCCGATTTGCAAACGGATTTCACTGAAGCTGTAACTTTCATCCCAGAACATAGTTTAGGGGCCATTACCTCTTCAACTATAGTCATTTTTCTTTCGATTGCAAACGTAACCCGTTTTTCAATGGTGTAATGGTTTAACATAGAAAACTTACCGTTGGCTCTCGTTTCTAATCTATCACTCCGATTTGCAAACGGATTTCACTGAAGCTGTAACTTTCATCCCAGAACATAGTTTAGGGGCCATTACCTCTTCAACTATAGTCATTTTTCTTTCGATTGCAAACGTAACCAGTTTTTCAATGGTGTAATGGTTTAACATAGAAAACTTACCGTTGGCTCTCGATTCTAATCTATCACTCCGATTTGCAAACGGATTTCACTGAAGCTGTAACTTTCATCCCAGAACATAGCTTAGGGGCCATTACCTCTTCAACTATAGTCATTTTTCTTTCGATTGCAAACGTAACCAGTTTTTCAATGGTGTAATGGTTTAACATAGAAAACTTACCGTTGGCTCTCGATTCTAATCTATCACTCCGATTTGCAAACGGATTTCACTGAAGCTGTAACTTTCATCCCAGAACATAGTTTAGGGGCCATTACCTCTTCAACTATAGTCATTTTTCTTTCGATTGCAAACGTAACCAGTTTTTCAATGGTGTAATGGTTTAACATAGAAAACTTACCGTTGGCTCTCGATTCTAATCTATCACTCCGATTTGCAAACGGATTTCACTGAAGCTGTAACTTTCATCCCAGAACATAGTTTAGGGGCCATTACCTCTTCAACTATAGTCATTTTTCTTTCGATTGCAAACGTAACCAGTTTTTCAATGGTGTAATGGTTTAACATAGAAAACGTACCGTTGGCTCTAGATTCTAATCTATCACTCCGATTTGCAAACGGATTTCACTGAAGCTGTAACTTTCATCCCAGAACATAGTTTAGGGGCCATTACCTCTTCAACTATAGTCATTTTTCTTTCGATTGCAAACGTAACCAGTTTTTCAATGGTGTAATGGTTTAACATAGAAAACTTACCGTTGGCTCTAGATTCTAATCTATCACTCCGATTTGCAAACGGATTTCACTGAAGCTGTAACTTTCATCCCAGAACATAGTTTAGGGGCCATTACCTCTTCAACTATAGTCATTTTTCTTTCGATTGCAAACGTAACCCGTTTTTCAATGGTGTAATGGTTTAACATAGAAAACTTACCGTTGGCTCTCGATTCTAATCTATCACTCCGATTTGCAAACGGATTTCACTGAAGCTGTAACTTTCATCCCAGAACATAGTTTAGGGGCCATTACCTCTTCAACTATAGTCATTTTTCTTTCGATTGCAAACGTAACCAGTTTTTCAATGGTGTAATGGTTTAACATAGAAAACTTACCGTTGGCTCTCGATTCTAATCTATCACTCCGATTTGCAAACGGATTTCACTGAAGCTGTAACTTTCATCCCAGAACATAGTTTAGGGGCCATTACCTCTTCAACTATAGTCATTTTTCTTTCGATTGCAAACGTAACCAGTTTTTCAATGGTGTAATGGTTTAACATAGAAAACTTACCGTTGGCTCTCGATTCTAATCTATCACTCCGATTTGCAAACGGATTTCACTGAAGCTGTAACTTTCATCCCAGAACATAGTTTAGGGGCCATTACCTCTTCAACTATAGTCATTTTTCTTTCGATTGCAAACGTAACCAGTTTTTCAATGGTGTAATGGTTTAACATAGAAAACTTACCGTTGGCTCTCGATTCTAATCTATCACTCCGATTTGCAAACGGATTTCACTGAAGCTGTAACTTTCATCCCAGAACATAGTTTAGGGGCCATTACCTCTTCAACTATAGTCATTTTTCTTTCGATTGCAAACGTAACCAGTTTTTCAATGGTGTAATGGTTTAACATAGAAAACTTACCGTTGGCTCTCGATTCTAATCTATCACTCCGATTTGCAAACGGATTTCACTGATGCTGTAACTTTCATCTCAGAACATAGTTTAGGGGCCATTACCTCTTCAACTATAGTCATTTTTCTTTCGATTGCAAACGTAACCAGTTTTTCAATGGTGTAATGGTTTAACATAGAAAACTTACCGTTGGCTCTCGATTGTAATCTATCACTCCGATTTGCAAACGGATTTCACTGAAGCTGTAACTTTCATCCCAGAACATAGTTTAGGGGCCATTACCTCTTCAACTATAGTCATTTTTCTTTCGATTGCAAACGTAACCAGTTTTTCAATGGTGTAATGGTTTAACATAGAAAACTTACCGTTGGCTCTCGATTCTAATCTATCACTCCGATTTGCAAACGGATTTCACTGAAGCTGTAACTTTCATCCCAGAACATAGTTTAGGGGCCATTACCTCTTCAACTATAGTCATTTTTCTTTCGATTGCAAACGTAACCAGTTTTTCAATGGTGTAATGGTTTAACATAGAAAACTTACCGTTGGCTCTCGATTCTAATCTATCACTCCGATTTGCAAACGGATTTCACTGAAGCTGTAACTTTCATCCCAGAACATAGTTTAGGGGCCATTACCTCTTCAACTATAGTCATTTTTCTTTCGATTGCAAACGTAACCAGTTTTTCAATGGTGTAATGGTTTAACATAGAAAACTTACCGTTGGCTCTCGATTCTAATCTATCACTCCAATTTGCAAACGGATTTCACTGAAGCTGTAACTTTCATCCCAGAACATAGTTTAGGGGCCATTACCTCTTCAACAATAGTCATTTTTCTTTCGATTGCAAACGTAACCAGTTTTTCAATGGTGTAATGGTTTAACATAGAAAACTTACCGTTGGCTCTCGATTCTAATCTATCACTCCGATTTGCAAACGGATTTCACTGAAGCTGTAACTTTCATCCCAGAACATAGTTTAGGGGCCATTACCTCTTCAACTATAGTCATTTTTCTTTCGATTGCAAACGTAACCAGTTTTTCAATGGTGTAATGGTTTAACATAGAAAACTTACCGTTGGCTCTCGATTCTAATCTATCACTCTGATTTGCAAACGGATTTCACTGAAGCTGTAACTTTCATCCCAGAACATAGTTTAGGGGCCATTACCTCTTCAACTATAGTCATTTTTCTTTCGATTGCAAACGTAACCAGTTTTTCAATGGTGTAATGGTTTAACATAGAAAACTTACCGTTGGCTCTCGATTCTAATCTATCACTCCGATTTGCAAACGGATTTCACTGAAGCTGTAACTTTCATCCCAGAACATAGTTTAGGGGCCATTACCTCTTCAACTATAGTCATTTTTCTTTCGATTGCAAACGTAACCAGTTTTTCAATGGTGTAATGGTTTAACATAGAAAACTTACCGTTGGCTCTCGATTCTAATCTATCACTCCGATTTGCAAACGGATTTCACTGAAGCTGTAACTTTCATCCCAGAACATAGTTTAGGGGCCATTACCTCTTCAACTATAGTCATTTTTCTTTCGATTGCAAACGTAACCAGTTTTTCAATGGTGTAATGGTTTAACATAGAAAACTTACCGTTGGCTCTCGATTCTAATCTATCACTCCGATTTGCAAACGGATTTCACTGAAGCTGTAACTTTCATCCCAGAACATAGTTTAGGGGCCATTACCACTTCAACTATAGTCATTTTTCTTTCGATTGCAAACGTAACCAGTTTTTCAATGGTGTAATGGTTTAACATAGAAAACTTACCGTTGGCTCTCGATTCTAATCTATCACTCCGATTTGCAAACGGATTTCACTGAAGCTGTAACTTTCATCCCAGAACATAGTTTAGGGGCCATTACCTCTTCAACTATAGTCATTTTTCTTTCGATTGCAAACGTAACCAGTTTTTCAATGGTGTAATGGTTTAACATAGAAAACTTACCGTTGGCTCTCGATTCTAATCTATCACTCCGATTTGCAAACGGATTTCACTGAAGCTGTAACTTTCATCCCAGAACATAGTTTAGGGGCCATTACCTCTTCAACTATAGTCATTTTTCTTTCGATTGCAAACGTAACCAGTTTTTCAATGGTGTAATGGTTTAACATAGAAAACTTACCGTTGGCTCTCGATTCTAATCTATCACTCCGATTTGCAATCGGATTTCACTGAAGCTGTAACTTTCATCCCAGAACATAGTTTAGGGGCCATTACCTCTTCAACTATAGTCATTTTTCTTTCGATTGCAAACATAACCAGTTTTTCAATGGTGTAATGGTTTAACATAGAAAGAAAGGGGGCGTGGCTGGCTGCTGAGCTGCATGGCTGTGTGAGACCAGAGCTCTCTGCCTGAATACCAGAAACAGCTACTAAAAGCACTCTGAAAAGCCCCAAAAACCACACAGAAAGATGGCAGGACGTTCTGAGGATGACTGGGAGTACAGAAGAACAAAATCAGGAAGGATTTACAGCTCTCCAGCCCTGAGAAAGCTGTCTCCCTACTATGCTGAAGAGAACCAAGATGGCCACCGCTACCACAGCAGGGAGGCCCTGGACAGATCTGCCTATAACACTCCACCATCCATCCCGCTGAAAAACAGGTTTGCACCCCTCCAGACCCCCTACCCAAGAGGCCATGAAGCGCTCTATGAGGAGGATTCAGACGAGGAGAACTTTCAGCGGCAGCGGCAGGCCAAGAAGAGCCGCGAGCGGAGCCCCCTGAAGCCGGGACCCACAGTACAAGCTCAGTCCGATGCGGACTTCCAGGACGCCCGGGCACCGCTACGCGTACATTCCCCTGACGCATGCGTACGTTTGGACGCGTCCGACGGTCCGCAAAATACGCATCCCACCACTCCAGGCGTACATGCGGACGCGTCCACCCATACAAAAAATACGCAATATTCCACACCAAGCGGACAGATGGTCGCATCAACTCTGGAAAACATACATGCTCTTCCCCAACGGCTTCAAAGGGATAATAGGACACAAAGACATCCACAAGCTCTGGATCCTCTGGAATCCTTTCCAGTAACTGACCAACCCACTTCACAGCAGTTTCTAAAGGACTTTATGCTTTCCTTCAGAGCAGTCATCCAAAATGACATTGGAGAAGTTAGAGCAGACCTCCAATCCTTAGCAGGTCACGTCTCGCAAATCGCAGGGGAAACTGACTCCAGAATTTCCAAGCTTGAAAGGAGAATAGAGGAGATGACCATTGCCCATAATAACCTCGTTGGAGCACATAAAGAGTTACTAAAAGAACACATTTTCATGAAGGAGAAAATATCCGACAACGAGGATAGAAACCGCCGGAATAATATTAAAATAAGAGGCGTACCAGAATCTGTTCACTCTGATGATCTAAAGGAATATGTAAAAGATATTTTGAAGACCACAGCTCCTGATCTCCCGGACCAAGAATTAGTGATTGACAGGGCCCATCGTCTGCCAAAGCCCTCCCACGTACCCAAGCACCTTCCACGGGATGTTATAACGAGGGTACATTTCTTTCATGCGAAGGAAAGATTACTTGCAGCAACTAGAGGTGGCAAAAAACTACCCAATCCATTTCAGGATCTCATCCTGTACCAGGACCTCTCGCAAGCGACACTCCATGCAAGGAGACAGTTCTCAGAAGTTACTACCACCCTGCGTCATAGGAAAATTGCTTACTCCTGGGGTTTCCCTCCAAAACTTTTGATTTCAGACAATGGAGTGACTCATGTTGCCAGGAACCCGAAAGAAGCTTACGGCCTGTTGGCTAAATGGGACATCCCAATCTTTATCCCAAGAGACCCCAGGAAGGACAGACCATTTCATACAGAGAAGCCTATCTACCAGGTATCTCTATCAAAGCAGTTGGCTTCCCCGAGGCAAAACCTCAAAGACCCCTCACTGAACCAGATGGACACTGCCCCTCCTCCTGACCAAGCGGAGAAAGAAGATTCAGCAGGGGCTTCTTCAGCTTCTTGAGCAAACGGTATTCATCCACAAACTTGTTTTTTCCCCCCAAAGGCTTTATTCCTCAGGGCATAAACAAACTTGTTTTTCCCCTTGAAGGAATAGGCTTGATTTGAACCACTTGAGTTCATACCACCAATCAAGCTTCCTTTTTGGATCTAATCAGATCCTAACTAGTTATCTTGTTACCACTGTTCTAGTTGTTTAAATAATAGTTTTTAAGACTCCTTTGTCTGGAGTCTCTGTCGGGAGGCTTCTCAGTAAAGTCCCCATTCTCCAGGCAGGCAGCTAGCTGGAAGGTAGAACCGGATGCCAACCAGTGTGCGGCCTAGGTCTCTGTATTATCTGTTTTTTCTGTTTTTCCTTCAGGTTCATATGTTTTGCAGGTTGTTGTCCTCAAACTATATAGGTGTGCTCATCATCATGATATGCAGAGGGTTAATGGATGCTCCAGGACTGTCTCGTGAAGGACCGACTGATTGGTATGTTTTGTATGAATGCATTTGCTATAGTAACCATGGTTTTAAATTGTAACATTCTATCAGTTAATGTGAGAGGACTCAACTCATATAGAAAACGTTTCCTCTTACAGAAACTGATAAAGGAACAAAGTGCAGACATTGTGTGCATTCAGGAATCGCATCTGACCAAGATTTCCGCAAACAGATTTAAATTACACCAATTTTCCCAAATATTCCACTCAACACTAAAAACAAAAAAGAAAAAAGCAGGGGTCTGCATAGCAGTGAAAGACTCGCTGGGCTTGGTGGTAGAAGAAACTTTCGCTAGTGATGATGGCAGATTCGTAATTGTTAAGGGTACTATTAATTCCCAAGAGTACACTTTTGCAAATCTATATTCCCCAAACTCACATCAACTTAAATTTATTAACAAAAAATTAAAGAAAATATCAACACTACAAAAAGGACACCTGTTTATCTCAGGTGACTTTAACGCCATAGCGGACATACAAATGGATTGTACATCTAACACCAGAAGAACCCATTCCATTCTTCAACCAGCACTATTGAACCACGAACTATATGATTCATGGAGATGCTTTCATCCTACTTCTAAGGAATATACTTATTATTCCCCTGTACAAAAATCCTTTACACGTATTGATTATTGCCTAGTTGACAGGTTTACCCTACCACTAATCACAGGAGCCGAAATTATACCCAGAATTTGGTCAGATCACTCCCCCCTACTCATCAAATTTAGTCTAACAAACTCCCCTGCACGCCCCCATCTATGGAAATTGAATAAATTCATTTTGAACTCCGAACATTCTTTACCCATCATCAAAAAAGAACTCTCAGAATACTTTGAAATAAATGATACCAAAGATGTTTCCAAAACAGTACTATGGAATGCACACAAGGCCTTCATTAGAGGAGTATTTTTGAAATTAAGTGCTATACAAAAGAAAAAAAGAAATTAAAACACAAACAGGCTGTTACAAAAAATTAAATCCTTGGAAAAGGAAATATTTAATAACAAAAAAAGAGATCTGATAAAGTCCCTAGAGGAAACAAGACAAGAGTTGGCAGACACACTTTATTATGAATATGACAAGTGGCAAACCATCCTTAAAGAAAACTGGTACTATGAAAATAATAGAGCTGGGAAAATAATGGCCAGAAAGATTAAAGGGAAAAGAGTGCTCCACAGAATAGTAAAGATCACACACCCTAAATCAAAAAAAGTAGTTCACCACCCCCAAGAAATAATTGATGCCCTGGCCTCATATTATGAGTCCCTTTACAACCTAGAGTCAGACCCAAATACCCACACCCCAAACATACAGGAAATTGACAAATACCTAGACAAGATTAACCTCCCTACTCTATCTGAATTCGAACAGAAAACTTTACAAATACCCTTTAATCAGCAAGAAGTCACCCGGGCTATAAATTCCCTTAAAAATGACAAGGCCCCAGGGCCAGATGGCTTTATTAATAGTTATTTTAAGAAATTTATCTCCACATTAGTTAAACCCCTTACAGACATGTATAATGAAGTAGCACTATCAGGTATCTTCCCCAAGGAGTCATTATCGGCCTTAATCACCACCATCCCTAAAGAGGATAAAGATCCATCTGACCTAAGCAGTTACCGACCCATATCCCTTTTGAACACTGACATCAAAATTTATTCTAAAGTAATAGCGAACAGAATTGCCCCTTTGATGACACAGATGTTACACCCTGATCAAGTAGGATTTACTAGACATAGATCGACATGTGATGGTACTCGAAAAGCCCTTGCCTTGATCCATAAAGTGGGACTCTGTCGGACGCCTACCCTCCTGGTATCACTTGATGCGGAGAAGGCGTTCGACAGAGTCAACTGGTTGTACTTATCAAGAGTGCTAACTAATTTTGGAATCCCTAGCTTTCTACACAAAGCAATCCTTGCTCTGTATACCCAACCTTCGGCGAAAGTATTATCTTCTGGCTCTTTGTCTCAAGCCTTTGACATTAAAAATGGAACCCGTCAAGGATGCCCCCTCTCCCCTTTAATTTTTAACCTTTCATTAGAACCCTTAGCCCAAAGTATTAGAGACAACTCCCAAATACATGGTATAAAACTAAATCAATCAACTAGCAAACTTAGCCTATATGCCGATGACATAATTTTATTCCTTCAGAAACCCTTAACATCATTGCCAGCTGCTAACAAAGAAATTAACAACTTCTCCCATATCTCATATTATAAACTCAACCAAAAGAAAACTGTAATCCTCCCATGTTTTATTCCTCAGAAAATCAGAGAAACTCTCAAGAAATCCTGTAGTTTTACATGGAATGATACTGCCATAAAATATCTGGGTATATATCTGACCCCACAAATATCCCAACTTTATAAAGAAAACTACAACCCCTGGTTGAAAAAGTTTAAAGACAAACTAGAAGCTTTAGCTAAAATAGAGTATTCCTGGATGGGTAGAGCAGCGGCCTTTAAGATGATAGTACTTCCCCAACTTCTCTACCTGTTCAGGAACCTACCTATCAAAGTCCCTCAAACCTTTTTTAACTCCCTACAAAAACTCCTTAACAAATTCATACTACTAAACAAAAAATCTAGATTTTCTAATAAAGTATTAACATCCCACACCTCAAATCTAGGGCTAGGAGTCCCCAATCTGGAATTTTACTACAAGTCGACCCTGCTAGACCAGTCTAGATCAATTTGGTTGGAAGATCTTACCAAACAATGGTTCTCCATAGAAGAAGAACAGCTTCCATACAACTCATACAGACTTTTTCTAGAATCTAGACTGGTTTGGCAGGTTAGACACACTAATTACAACCCCATTACAGCCAATACTATTAGATTATGGAAGGAAATATTGAAACTTTGTAAAGATGACCCCCTAGCAATAGAAGTAGATACTCCCTTAACAGCTCTTAACATGGTTATCAGAGATATAGATATGCAAACTTGGATTGATGCAGGAATAAAAAACATTACAGACTTATTAGATAATGACGAAATTAAACCATTTGAACAGCTAAGGACAAGTTACAATATTCCCACTACAGACTTACCCCTATATTCTAGAATTAGCAGATTCATCAAAAAACATCATTTCTCCCCAATCATTATACTTCCCCAAATTAAGAAACTTATTCAGCCAGAGGGTATTCATACTAAGGGTACATCGCTCCTCTATAGAACCCTATTATACTTGAAAGAAAAATTCCCAAAGTGGCAATTTAAAAGCTGGCAGGATTACTTGGGAGTAGAAATTAATGTGGAAGAATGGGAGCTCACTGCAAAGTCTGTGAAACAATCCTCACACTGTGTGAACCATTATGAAGGATTAATTAAAACAGTATGGCAATGGTACATGACCCCAGAGAAAATAGCCAAATTTGACACAAAATCCTCCCCCCTATGTTGGAGGGGGTGCAACTTGACGGGCTCCATCGGCCACCTTCTTTGGGACTGCCCCAAATTAACCACACTTAGAAACAACATAGAAGGTTTTTTAAAGAAGTTACCTATGTCTCTGCAAGCCATCCCCTCTGGCATGGCCCTTTTACACCTGGGTACTAGGGATCTCCCACCACAAGAAAGATTGATCTATAACCATGTCTTCATTGTTACTAGGAACCAAATCGCTCTTAACTGGAAATCTGATACTATCCCCACCATGGGTGAAATTCTAAGGATTGTTGAGTCCAACCTCCTGGCGGAGAAAGCTTGGGCAATCAGGAATGGTACTATAAACTCCTTTCTGAGTAAGGCTAATCTTTGGCCCACAGTATATAAAAACTCCAAACTTTAGAAATTTTGAGTATATCCCCCTCTCACAGACTGAGTGAATGATTGAAGGCATGACTGATGGTTGCTTGTTGGTTCTCACGAGACAGATCCTGGAAACTGAATAGGTATATGTTATATGTTATTTTTATCTGTAAATCCTCAACAGAATATCTGAGGATGTGTAACCTGATCCTACTTATCCACACACTAACTTCAGGACAACCCTGCACCCCCTGTTCAATGTTCAATGTAGAGTAGATTGTTGATTGCTAGAGTTATCTAGCATAGTTGACCTATGGTCTAAACACCTCTATTTATATGCCAAATACCAATTAATAATCAATACAGATTCATACCATTAACAATAACAATAATAATAAACTTTAAACTCAACCATTAAACTGCTTGCAGCCTCCTCCTAATATTTATCAATTTAGAGCCAACCAAACAACATTTACACCTGCATCCCATATTTGGAAGACCCAGGATATGCACTACAAGGCATAATCACTCCCTGGAGTCTCTGTAGGGTGGTGTAATTCCCCCATTCTCCAGGTAGAGAGATTTTCACTAACCACTTCCTATATGGGATAATAAGAACAGGATTAACATATTAAATTCCTTCAAACTACACAACAAGACTTGTTGGGATCAACAATTTATTCCCCTTATCATTATTGATGGTACATACAAAACAATAGGGGTATATCCCCAACCCTTTACTTCAACAACAAAGGTAAATACAGCCAAAGTGCGTCAAGTATCATTCTTGACTTTGACTTCCTTATAGAGTAGTGCACAATATCTCAAGCTTTTCTTTCTCTTACAGGTTGATTGAATACTGAGTATAGATTAATTATTTTTCTTCAACTTTATTTCTACTGATGCATAATAAAAATTGATAATAAAACACAAAACCCTCAAGATTTTATGCATATTTGAAAGTAATTTCTTTATAATATATGTCAATGCTTTTTGATTATGTACTTCATTTCCTACCTAATCAACATACTGTACTATTGTTATAACTTGTATACTGCTCTAACCACATTATTTTATTTCTGTAAAATGTTTTTTCAAAAATTTTTCAATAAAAAATATTGGAATTGGTTTAACATAGAAAACTTACCGTTGGCTCTCGATTCTAATCTATCACTCCGATTTGCAAACGGATTTCACTGAAGCTGTAACTTTCATCCCAGAACATAGTTTAGGGGCCATTACCTCTTCAACTATAGTCATTTTTCTTTCGATTGCAAACGTAACCAGTTTTTCAATGGTGTAATGGTTTAACATAGAAAACTTACCGTTGGCTCTCGATTCTAATCTATCACTCCGATTTGCAAATGGATTTCACTGAAGCTGTAACTTTCATCCCAGAACATAGTTTAGGGGCCATTACCTCCTCAACTATAGTCATTTTTCTTTCGATTGCAAACGTAACCAGTTTTTCAATGGTGTAATGGTTTAACATAGAAAACTTACCGTTGGCTCTCGATTCTAATCTATCACTCCGATTTGCAAACGGATTTCACTGAAGCTGTAACTTTCATCCCAGAACATAGTTTAGGGGCCATTACCTCTTCAACTATAGTCATTTTTCTTTCGATTGCAAACGTAACCAGTTTTTCAATGGTGTAATGGTTTAACATAGAAAACTTACCGTTGGCTCTCGATTCTAATCTATCACTCCGATTTGCAAACGGATTTCACTGAAGCTGTAACTTTCATCCCAGAACATAGTTTAGGGGCCATTACCTCTTCAACTATAGTCATTTTTCTTTCGATTGCAAACGTAACCAGTTTTTCAATGGTGTAATGGTTTAACATAGAAAACTTACCGTTGGCTCTCGATTCTAATCTATCACTCCGATTTGCAAACGGATTTCACTGAAGCTGTAACTTTCATCCCAGAACATAGTTTAGGGGCCATTACCTCTTCAACTATAGTCATTTTTCTTTCGATTGCAAACGTAACCAGTTTTTCAATGGTGTAATGGTTTAACATAGAAAACTTACCGTTGGCTCTCGATTCTAATCTATCACTCCGATTTGCAAACGGATTTCACTGAAGCTGTAACTTTCATCCCAGAACATAGTTTAGGGGCCATTACCTCTTCAACTATAGTCATTTTTCTTTCGATTGCAAACGTAACCAGTTTTTCAATGGTGTAATGGTTTAACATAGAAAACTTACCGTTGGCTCTCGATTCTAATCTATCACTCCGATTTGCAAACGGATTTCACTGAAGCTGTAACTTTCATCCCAGAACATAGTTTAGGGGCCATTACCTCTTCAACTATAGTCATTTTTCTTTCGATTGCAAACGTAACCAGTTTTTCAATGGTGTAATGGTTTAACATAGAAAACTTACCGTTGGCTCTCGATTCTATTCTATCACTCCGATTTGCAAACGGATTTCACTGAAGCTGTAACTTTCATCCCAGAACATAGTTTAGGGGCCATTACCTCTTCAACTATAGTCATTTTTCTTTCGATTGCAAACGTAACCAGTTTTTCAATGGTGTAATGGTTTAACATAGAAAACTTACCGTTGGCTCTCGATTCTATTCTATCACTCCGATTTGCAAACGGATTTCACTGAAGCTGTAACTTTCATCCCAGAACATAGTTTAGGGGCCATTACCTCTTCAACTATAGTCATTTTTCTTTCGATTACAAACGTAACCAGTTTTTCAATGGTGTAATGGTTTAACATAGAAAACTTACCGTTGGCTCTCGATTCTAATCTATCACTCCGATTTGCAAACGGATTTCACTGAAGCTGTAACTTTCATCCCAGAACATAGTTTAGGGGCCATTACCTCTTCAACTATAGTCATTTTTCTTTCGATTGCAAACGTAACCAGTTTTTCAATGGTGTAATGGTTTAACATAGAAAACTTACCGTTGGCTCTCGATTCTAATCTATCACTCCGATTTGCAAACGGATTTCACTGAAGCTGTAACTTTCATCCCAGAACATAGTTTAGGGGCCATTACCTCTTCAACTATAGTCATTTTTCTTTCGATTGCAAACGTAACCAGTTTTTCAATGGTGTAATGGTTTAACATAGAAAACTTACCGTTGGCTCTCGATTCTAATCTATCACTCCGATTTGCAAACGGATTTCACTGAAGCTGTAACTTTCATCCCAGAACATAGTTTAGGGGCCATTACCTCTTCAACTATAGTCATTTTTCTTTCGATTGCAAACGTAACCAGTTTTTCAATGGTGTAATGGTTTAACATAGAAAACTTACCGTTGGCTCTCGATTCTAATCTATCACTCCGATTTGCAAACGGATTTCACTGAAGCTGTAACTTTCATCCCAGAACATAGTTTAGGGGCCATTACCTCTTCAACTATAGTCATTTTTCTTTCGATTGCAAACGTAACCAGTTTTTCAATGGTGTAATGGTTTAACATAGAAAACTTACCGTTGGCTCTCGATTCTAATCTATCACTCCGATTTGCAAACGGATTTCACTGAAGCTGTAACTTTCATCCCAGAACATAGTTTAGGGGCCATTACCTCTTCAACTATAGTCATTTTTCTTTCGATTGCAAACGTAACCAGTTTTTCAATGGTGTAATGGTTTAACATAGAAAACTTACCGTTGGCTCTCGATTCTAATCTATCACTCCGATTTGCAAACGGATTTCACTGAAGCTGTAACTTTCATCCCAGAACATAGTTTAGGGGCCATTACCTCTTCAACTATAGTCATTTTTCTTTCGATTGCAAACGTAACCAGTTTTTCAATGGTGTAATGGTTTAACATAGAAAACTTACCGTTGGCTCTCGATTCTAATCTATCACTCCGATTTGCAAACGGATTTCACTGAAGCTGTAACTTTCATCCCAGAACATAGTTTAGGGGCCATTACCTCTTCAACTATAGTCATTTTTCTTTCGATTGCAAACGTAACCAGTTTTTCAATGGTGTAATGGTTTAACATAGAAAACTTACCGTTGGCTCTCGATTCTAATCTATCACTCCGATTTGCAAACGGATTTCACTGAAGCTGTAACTTTCATCCCAGAACATAGTTTAGGGGCCATTACCTCTTCAACTATAGTCATTTTTCTTTCGATTGCAAACGTAACCAGTTTTTCAATGGTGTAATGGTTTAACATAGAAAGGGGGCGTGGCTACGCAGCGGAGCGAGATGGAGGTCTGAGCCTGCAGCTCCCGCTGTGAACACCCTAATATAGCAACTTACAGCGATTCCTGAAGCCCCAAAATACACTCAAAGGTGGGTGAAGGTACCAGGATGACACAGGACTGGCGAAAAGTGGTTTATAATCAGCCAAAACGCGGATCTGCAGTCCCAAAGCGTCTCTCTGCCTTCTTCATGGAAGAAAACCACGATGGCGCCGCCCAGCTCAGGCCCAGCCAGCGCCATGAGGCTGACCATCTGAGTCCCTCACCGCTCACACAGAGGTCCAGGTACAGCGTTTTGTACACCCCACCTGGGAGGATTAACAACAGGGACAGAGCTGACACGCTGGAGGAGTATGATGATGAGGGTAATGTCACCCACAGCACCTCCGCAGATGGCAGGGAGCGCAGCCCGCTGAAGACCCCACAGCCTCCCAGAGCACAGGCTGCTCCAGCCCAGCATAACACCGCTGACTCTAAGGTAGGAACTATGCAGCATTCTACCCCTCATCCAGCCGCTCCGCTGACCCATCCATCCATCCATCCCCCTGCATCCATCCATTCCCCTGCAGCAGCATGTCCCCCTGATGCAGAAGATCTTTTCAGTTCCCTGGCATCAGTCCCCGCTTCAGATCAGCCCATCTCCCAGCAGTTTTTTAAGTCCTTCATGATGTCTTTTTGCAAGATGATGACAGACAATAACAGTGGAGTGAGAAATGATCTCCAAGTGATGGCAGGCAACATAGACTCATTTGCACAGGAGACTGACCACAGGATCACCAGGCTAGAAAATAAGATGCAGGAGATGTCCCTAGCTTACAATACACTGGTGGACTCTCATAAGAATCTCCAGACAGAAAACAAATGGATGAAGGAGAAAATAGCTGATGGGGAGGACAGAAACAGACGGAACAATATTAAAATCAGAGGGGTCCCTGAGTCTGTTGCAAATGACCAGCTTAAAGAATATGTGGCTGACATCATCCATACATCATTCCCTGATTTGACACCAAGTGAACTGACTGTGGACAGGGCACATAGACTGCCTAAACCTGCCCATCTGGGGAAAAATGTGCCTAGGGATGTGATCACCAGGATCCATTTCTTTCATGTTAAAGAGCAACTGCTGGCAGCAACAAGAGAGGGAAAGAAGCTTCCTGGGGAATATAGTGACTTATCCCTGTATCAAGATCTTTCACAGATTACACTGCAAACCAGGCGATCATTTTCTAAAATCACAACAACCCTGAGACATCACAGAATCCAATACAACTGGGGATTCCCCCCTAAACTGATCATTTTCTCCCAAGGAACTTCTTATGTGATTAGAACCCCTGATGAAGGAGAAGAGCTCTTGGCTAAATGGCAAATTCCACTTTTCATCCCCAGAGATCCACAGAAGGACAGACCCTTTCGCCCTCCCATCTCACCAAAGCCAAATCTTGCCTCTACAACCGCAATGGACATTACCCAGCCTTTATCTGATGATGAGAGAAACAAAGCTGGAGAGGCCTCAGGAACTACTTGAACATGGGTGTTCCCCCACGGAACTTTTCCCCCAACCAGACTTTCCCCCTTAGGAATCTCTCTCCTTTAGGTGGATAGTCCTACTGAAGCCCACGTCGGTGGGTCCTGACCGTTAGGTCACTGACTTTTTCCTTTTGTTTTTTGTTTTTCTTGTTGGAAGTGTTCCTATAGCTTAAGTTTGGAACTCTTTCTTTTCCTTTCTGATTTATTTACAGGTTGGACAATTTGAGTCTGCTTGTAGGGGTAGAACCGGATGCCTCTGCAAGTATGCCTCGGTCTACTGAGATTTATATTGTTGTTTTGTAGTTGTGATAAGTTTTGCACACCTTCATGTCCATGTCCATTTACATTCTTTTTTCTCCTCAGAGCAGAGATGCAAAGATCCATAGGCAATTTCAGGTTACTGGGTAATGTGTTTACTGACATATGTTATCTAACCTTGTATGAATATTTTTGTTTCACAGGTATACTGAAGCATAATAATAGATGTGATGTCTGACTGCAAATTGCTGTCCCTGAATGTTAGAGGATTAAACTCCTATAGGAAACGATATTTACTACATAAATTAATAAAAGAAGAAAAACCAGATATTATTTGTTTGCAAGAAACGCACTTAACAAAGATTTCTGCAACCAAATTAAAGATACATAATTTTACAACAGCTTTTCACTCTACATTCGGGGACAGAAAGAAAAAAGCAGGAGTGTGCATTGCAATTAGGGACACCCTGGGACTGGTGGTAGGGGGAACTCACTGTGGTGCAGATGGAAGACTGGTGATGATCACAGGAACTATTAATTCTCAACCATTCACCTTCGCTAATATTTATGCCCCCAACACACATCAAGTTAAATTTCTTAATAAAGCCTTCCAAAAAATTCAAAAATTTCAAAAAGGTAACTTATTTATAGTAGGTGATTTAAATTCAGTTGTAGACCCCCTCTTAGACTCCTCTTCACAAAGTAGAAGAGCCCAATCTATTCTCTTACCATCCCTAATACAAAACGAACTTTTTGACACTTGGAGATGCTTACATCCCAAGGAGAAACAATACAGTTGTTACTCACCAGTCTTCCAGTCCTTTACCAGAATTGACCACTGCCTAACTGACAGATTCTCTCTGCCACTGGTCTCAGAGGTTGATATTGGTATTAGAATATGGTCAGACCACTCTCCATTAATGGTTAAATTCAACTTACAGAATCCCACTCCTAAACCATTTAACTGGAAGCTCAACAAATTCATTCTAAATTCGGAGCACACACTCCCCATAG
The DNA here is from genome assembly GCF_040937935.1 of Hyperolius riggenbachi. NCBI lineage: Eukaryota > Metazoa > Chordata > Amphibia > Anura > Hyperoliidae > Hyperolius > Hyperolius riggenbachi. The sequence continues at coordinate 54,793 of NW_027152401.1, read as the reverse complement.
TCAAGAAGGAACTTTTGGAATATTTCCACCTCAATGACAAAAGTGTGGACTCCAGAGTCACCCTATGGAATGCCCATAAGGCATTCATGAGAGGGGTCTTCATGAAACAAGGAGCCATACGAAAGAAAAAAATGAGAGAAAAAACTGATTCTCTATTAAAAAAGATCAGATCTCTTGAGGTGGAAATCTTCAACAAGCACAAGAAAAAACTGACTGGAGAATTGGAGAGAGCTAGACAGGAATTGGCTGAACAGATGTATTGTGAGTATGATAAGTGGCAGACCAGATTGAGAGAGGATTGGTACCATGGAGGAAACAAAGCTGGGAAAACAATGGCTAGGAAAATTAAAGGCCAAAGAATACTACATAGAATTCTCAAAATCAAACATCCCCTTACTAAAGTAGAAGTTCACCATCCCACAGATATAATAGAAGCCTTAGCAAAATACTATGAAGGCCTATACAATCTTGAATCAGATCCTAATACTCCCCAACCAACATTGCAAAATATAAACAATTATTTAGACAAAGTAGATCTCCCCTCATTAACTGAATTTGAACAAAAATATTTATCTATCCCTTTCTCCCAACATGAAGTAGAAACTGTGATTAACACCTTAAAAAAAGACAAAGCCCCAGGCCCAGACGGATTTATTAACGATTATTATAAGAAATTTATTAGTATTGTATCAAAACCCCTCACTAATATGTTTAATGAAATTGCCACCAAACGTTCCTTCCCTAAAGAATCCCTTTCAGCCCTGATAACCACTATACCCAAAGAAGATAAAAACCCAGCAGACCCTAGCAGTTATAGGCCCATCTCCCTTCTAAATACAGATGTAAAAATTTACGCCCGTGTCATTGCTAATAGATTATCCCCCCTTATGCCCCAACTAATCAACCCAGACCAGGTAGGATTCACAAAAAATAGATCAACTAGCGATGGGACTAGGAAAGCCCTTGCTTTATTACACCAGATCAAGCTCTGTCGGACGCCCACTCTCCTTGTCTCTTTAGACGCGGAGAAGGCGTTCGACAGAGTCAATTGGCTTTATCTATCTAGAATCTTGTCCAAATTTGGAATCCCAGACTTCCTCCATGGTGCCATCCTGGCTTTATACTCCTGCCCCTCAGCCAGAGTCACATCTTCTGGTTCTATCTCATCTCCCTTTGAGATCAAAAATGGTACCCGTCAAGGCTGCCCCCTCTCTCCTTTGATATTTAACTTAACATTAGAGCCCTTAGCACAACAAATTAGGAATAACCCCAACATCCATGGAATTAAATTTGGCCAAAACTCTACAAAATTAAGCCTCTATGCTGATGATATAATCTTATTTTTGCAGAAACCCTTGATCTCACTACCAAACACTAAGGAAGAATTAGAAACTTTCTCCAAAATCTCATTTTATAAGCTAAACGAACAAAAAACGGTCATTCTCCCTTGCTTCATACCATCAAAAATGAAAGACACTCTCAAACAGTCCTGCCATTACTCTTGGAATGATAAATCTATTAAGTACCTTGGAATCCAACTAACCCCCACCTTAGCTCAAATTTATAGGGAAAATTACGCTCCTTGGCTAACAAAAATTAAAGAAAAATTGGAATATTTATCAAAAGTAGAATACTCCTGGTTAGGCAGAATAGCTGCATTTAAAATGATGTTACTCCCCCAACTTCTTTATCTTTTCCGGAATCTCCCAATCAGGGTCCCTCAGAAATTTTTTAATACTCTGCAACAACTAATGAATAAATATTTTCTTAAGAACAGAAAAGCCAGATTTTCATATAAACTCCTAACTGCTCATACATCCAACCTAGGTTTGGGTGCACCTAACATAGAATTTTATTATAAGGCCACAATCCTAGATCAGTCCAGGTCAATCTGGATGAAGGACTCATCTAAGCAATGGTATGTGATTGAGGAGGAACAACTCCCATTTAAATCCTTCAGAGAACTTTTTGAATCCAGATTGACCTGGAAGATACAACAACATATCCAAAACCCTGTCACTGCCAATTCCCTCAGAGTATGGAAAGAAATGCTTAATCTAAATAAACAAGAGGTGTTGGCAGTGACAATCCCAACCCCTATCACTACCTTTAATGCTGTCATTAAAAACATTGACCTAGAAAACTGGCTAAACTGTGGAATTGTAAATGTGGAGGATATATTGGGAGATTCCGGAATCAGAACCTTTGATGATCTTACTAATTCATATGGAATCCCACTTTCTGAAAAATTAATATATGACAAATTATCTAGATTTTCCAATAAACACCCATATACCCCTATCTCATTTTTGCCCAAGATTACTAAACTCATTCAATCAGAAAACTTACACTTAAAAGGTACATCCGTTTTTTATAGATCCCTTTTAGACCTTAAAGAACCATTACCTAAGAAACAACTAACCAAATGGCAGGACTGGCTTGGAGATGATATTGGTGTGGAGGACTGGGAGATGACCGTTAAAGCACTTAAAAAACTATCCCATTGTGTAGGTCACCATGAGAATTTGTTTAAAAGTGTTTGGCGATGGTTCATGACCCCTGAAAAAATCACTAAATTTGATCCCCAAGCATCACCCCTGTGCTGGAGGGGCTGCGGCCTGACGGGTACCATTGAACATATTATGTGGGAATGCCCTGCACTCCAAAACATTTGGAAGGAAGTGGAAGGATTTCTCCAACAACTTCCAATGTCCTTGCAATCGATCCCCCCTGGACTAGCAGTACTTAATTTAGGTGCAAACTCCTTCCCCCCCCAGGAAAGAATGATAATTACACATCTCTTCATAGCTGTGAGAAGCATGCTAACCCTTAACTGGAAGACTCCCTATATACCGGTAATGGACGAGGTTTTAAGAAGGGTGGAATCTAACTTATTAGCAGAAAAGGCCTGGTCAATTCGATGTGGCAACCTTAATTCCTTTCTTAAGAAAGCAGCTCTCTGGCCAACAGTATACCCACACTCAAAATTACTGGAGTTCTAGCCTGGTTTTGCTATGTATCATTAACTTTATATCAATTCTTGTGCTTGCCAATTTTAGAATCAACCTCTTTGATTGTGGTGAATAAGTGCTCTAGGAATACCCTGTGGCCTGGTTACACATGTCTTGCATCTCGCTCTGAGGACACACCTGTAGGTATGGACAATTGGACAATGAAGTGTGCATGTAGTGTAGATTAGTATAGTTTAAGATAGGTTAGATAGTTTAGTTATATATAGTCTAAAACAATAATGTAACATAACTTGGAGCACTATTCATAAGTCTAAAGCTCAGTTAGAAATTACTAATACCAACCGTTGAGTATGAGCAACCTGTGGCACCAAGGTATTTCTGGTAGGGCTTTTCTCCCTGGGATCTCTGTAGGAGGTTTATCCCCATTTCCCAGGTTGAGAGAACCCTGCACTAGCCACCCACATCATCCATGGTGCCATGCTCATGCTTGATAGGAGTCACTTCCCATATCTTAGAACTCAACTTCTTTCTGACTTAGACACGATCTTACGTCAAATAATATTATTTGACAACTAGTTTGTTGTGGCTGAACAGTTATACAGACAGAATTTTATAGAATCTGAGTAAGTTATACCCAACTCTAGTACTAAATTTTTGGTTTCATATACAAATTTCTCTTAATGTATCATTCCCTTAATTCTCAGGATATCATGCTTTTTCTTAATATTAGATATTAAATTTACTTAACTTTGAAAAATTTAAACTTTTTGTAACTTTTTTGACATTTTTCCACAAAATTACAAAAAATGCATAAAAAACGCGCAAAAAACGCGCTTTGCGGCTTTTGAGCGTTTTTCTAGCGGTTTTGCGGCTTTTTGCCGCTATTTAACCGCCACTTAAACGCGTACTGAAAAAAAACGCATGTACGCATAAAAGGACAAGTTTTTACGCATGGTAAGCATGAATATACGCATCCTAAGCGTATTATTATACGCGTTAATACGCATTCAAAATACGCATCCACATATAACAAACACCCAATTCCAATACAATTAAACGTACAATGCATAAAAGAAACCTACAAAATTTTCGCATATCTAATGCGTTTTTTGCGAACATTCATAATAACCTGAAATACCAATTTAAAAAGTACTCTCCTGTTCATTAACCAATACTCTCTATACATAGGAATTTACTAAATGAATCCTGATGGTAAGAACTCATACATATGGTACAACTTCATTGACCTCCTATTTTACCTTGTATATCATAAAGCTTCACCCTGCATATTTATATCTGCTATGTTGTAATATTTGTACACAAAACATTTGTACAATTTAATGATGTTATTCTTTTCATGATCTGTCTGTTGACTGTAATGTTATAATTTTGAAAAACTCCAATAAAAATTACTGATATTGGTTTAACATAGAAAACTTACCGTTGGCTCTCGATTCTAATCTATCACTCCGATTTGCAAACGGATTTCACTGAAGCTGTAACTTTCATCCCAGAACATAGTTTAGGGGCCATTACCTCTTCAACAATAGTCATTTTTCTTTCGATTGCAAACGTAACCAGTTTTTCAATGGTGTAATGGTTTAACATAGAAGACTTACCGTTGGCTCTCGATTCTAATCTATCACTCCAATTTGCAAACGGATTTCACTGAAGCTGTAACTTTCATCCCAGAACATAGTTTAGGGGCCATTACCTCTTCAACTATAGTCATTTTTCTTTCGATTGCAAACGTAACCAGTTTTTCAATGGTGTAATGGTTTAACATAGAAAACTTACCGTTGGCTCTCGATTCTATTCTATCACTCCGATTTGCAAACGGATTTCACTGAAGCTGTAACTTTCATCCCAGAACATAGTTTAGGGGCCATTACCTCTTCAACTATAGTCATTTTTCTTTCGATTGCAAACGTAACCAGTTTTTCAATGGTGTAATGGTTTAACATAGAAAACTTACCGTTGGCTCTCGATTCTATTCTATCACTCCGATTTGCAAACGGATTTCACTGAAGCTGTAACTTTCATCCCAGAACATAGTTTAGGGGCCATTACCTCTTCAACTATAGTCATTTTTCTTTCGATTGCAAACGTAACCAGTTTTTCAATGGTGTAATGGTTTAACATAGAAAACTTACCGTTGGCTCTCGATTCTAATCTATCACTCCGATTTGCAAACGGATTTCACTGAAGCTGTAACTTTCATCCCAGAACATAGTTTAGGGGCCATTACCTCTTCAACTATAGTCATTTTTCTTTCGATTGCAAACGTAACCAGTTTTTCAATGGTGTAATGGTTTAACATAGAAAACTTACCGTTGGCTCTCGATTCTAATCTATCACTCCGATTTGCAAACGGATTTCACTGAAGCTGTAACTTTCATCCCAGAACATAGTTTAGGGGCCATTACCTCTTCAACTATAGTCATTTTTCTTTCGATTGCAAACGTAACCAGTTTTTCAATGGTGTAATGGTTTAACATAGAAAACTTACCGTTGGCTCTCGATTCTAATCTATCACTCCGATTTGCAAACGGATTTCACTGAAGCTGTAACTTTCATCCCAGAACATAGTTTAGGGGCCATTACCTCTTCAACTATAGTCATTTTTCTTTCGATTGCAAACGTAACCAGTTTTTCAATGGTGTAATGGTTTAACATAGAAAACTTACCGTTGGCTCTCGATTCTAATCTATCACTCCGATTTGCAAACGGATTTCACTGAAGCTGTAACTTTCATCCCAGAACATAGTTTAGGGGCCATTACCTCTTCAACTATAGTCATTTTTCTTTCGATTGCAAACGTAACCAGTTTTTCAATGGTGTAATGGTTTAACATAGAAAACTTACCGTTGGCTCTCGATTCTAATCTATCACTCCGATTTGCAAACGGATTTCACTGAAGCTGTAACTTTCATCCCAGAACATAGTTTAGGGGCCATTACCTCTTCAACTATAGTCATTTTTCTTTCGATTGCAAACGTAACCAGTTTTTCAATGGTGTAATGGTTTAACATAGAAAACTTACCGTTGGCTCTCGATTCTAATCTATCACTCCGATTTGCAAACGGATTTCACTGAAGCTGTAACTTTCATCCCAGAACATAGTTTAGGGGCCATTACCTCTTCAACTATAGTCATTTTTCTTTCGATTGCAAACGTAACCAGTTTTTCAATGGTGTAATGGTTTAACATAGAAAACTTACCGTTGGCTCTCGATTCTAATATATCACTCCGATTTGCAAACGGATTTCACTGAAGCTGTAACTTTCATCCCAGAACATAGTTTAGGGGCCATTACCTCTTCAACAATAGTCATTTTTCTTTCGATTGCAAACGTAACCAGTTTTTCAATGGTGTAATGGTTTAACATAGAAAACTTACCGTTGGCTCTCGATTCTAATCTATCACTCCGATTTGCAAACGGATTTCACTGAAGCTGTAACTTTCATCCCAGAACATAGTTTAGGGGCCATTACCTCTTCAACTATAGTCATTTTTCTTTCGATTGCAAACGTAACCAGTTTTTCAATGGTGTAATGGTTTAACATAGAAAACTTACCGTTGGCTCTCGATTCTATTCTATCACTCCGATTTGCAAACGGATTTCACTGAAGCTGTAACTTTCATCCCAGAACATAGTTTAGGGGCCATTACCTCTTCAACTATAGTCATTTTTCTTTCGATTGCAAACGTAACCAGTTTTTCAATGGTGTAATGGTTTAACATAGAAAACTTACCGTTGGCTCTCGATTCTATTCTATCACTCCGATTTGCAAACGGATTTCACTGAAGCTGTAACTTTCATCCCAGAACATAGTTTAGGGGCCATTACCTCTTCAACTATAGTCATTTTTCTTTCGATTGCAAACGTAACCAGTTTTTCAATGGTGTAATGGTTTAACATAGAAAACTTACCGTTGGCTCTCGATTCTAATCTATCACTCCGATTTGCAAACGGATTTCACTGAAGCTGTAACTTTCATCCCAGAACATAGTTTAGGGGCCATTACCTCTTCAACTATAGTCATTTTTCTTTCGATTGCAAACGTAACCAGTTTTTCAATGGTGTAATGGTTTAACATAGAAAACTTACCGTTGGCTCTCGATTCTATTCTATCACTCCGATTTGCAAACGGATTTCACTGAAGCTGTAACTTTCATCCCAGAACATAGTTTAGGGGCCATTACCTCTTCAACTATAGTCATTTTTCTTTCGATTGCAAACGTAACCAGTTTTTCAATGGTGTAATGGTTTAACATAGAAAACTTACCGTTGGCTCTCGATTCTAATCTATCACTCCGATTTGCAAACGGATTTCACTGAAGCTGTAACTTTCATACCAGAACATAGTTTAGGGGCCATTACCTCTTCAACTATAGTCATTTTTCTTTCGATTGCAAACGTAACCAGTTTTTCAATGGTGTAATGGTTTAACATAGAAAACTTACCGTTGGCTCTCGATTCTAATCTATCACTCCGATTTGCAAACGGATTTCACTGAAGCTGTAACTTTCATCCCAGAACATAGTTTAGGGGCCATTACCTCTTCAACTATAGTCATTTTTCTTTCGATTGCAAACGTAACCAGTTTTTCAATGGTGTAATGGTTTAACATAGAAAACTTACCGTTGGCTCTCGATTCTAATCTATCACTCCGATTTGCAAACGGATTTCACTGAAGCTGTAACTTTCATCCCAGAACATAGTTTAGGGGCCATTACCTCTTCAACTATAGTCATTTTTCTTTCGATTGCAAACGTAACCAGTTTTTCAATGGTGTAATGGTTTAACATAGAAAACTTACCGTTGGCTCTCGATTCTAATCTATCACTCCGATTTGCAAACGGATTTCACTGAAGCTGTAACTTTCATCCCAGAACATAGTTTAGGGGCCATTACCTCTTCAACTATAATCATTTTTCTTTCGATTGCAAACGTAACCAGTTTTTCAATGGTGTAATGGTTTAACATAGAAAACTTACCGTTGGCTCTCGATTCTAATATATCACTCCGATTTGCAAACGGATTTCACTGAAGCTGTAACTTTCATCCCAGAACATAGTTTAGGGGCCATTACCTCTTCAACAATAGTCATTTTTCTTTCGATTGCAAACGTAACCAGTTTTTCAATGGTGTAATGGTTTAACATAGAAAACTTACCGTTGGCTCTCGATTCTAATCTATCACTCCGATTTGCAAACGGATTTCACTGAAGCTGTAACTTTCATCCCAGAACATAGTTTAGGGGCCATTACCTCTTCAACTATAGTCATTTTTCTTTCGATTGCAAACGTAACCAGTTTTTCAATGGTGTAATGGTTTAACATAGAAAACTTACCGTTGGCTCTCGATTCTATTCTATCACTCCGATTTGCAAACGGATTTCACTGAAGCTGTAACTTTCATCCCAGAACATAGTTTAGGGGCCATTACCTCTTCAACTATAGTCATTTTTCTTTCGATTGCAAACGTAACCAGTTTTTCAATGGTGTAATGGTTTAACATAGAAAACTTACCGTTGGCTCTCGATTCTATTCTATCACTCCGATTTGCAAACGGATTTCACTGAAGCTGTAACTTTCATCCCAGAACATAGTTTAGGGGCCATTACCTCTTCAACTATAGTCATTTTTCTTTCGATTGCAAACGTAACCAGTTTTTCAATGGTGTAATGGTTTAACATAGAAAACTTACCGTTGGCTCTCGATTCTAATCTATCACTCCGATTTGCAAACGGATTTCACTGAAGCTGTAACTTTCATCCCAGAACATAGTTTAGGGGCCATTACCTCTTCAACTATAGTCATTTTTCTTTCGATTGCAAACGTAACCAGTTTTTCAATGGTGTAATGGTTTAACATAGAAAACTTACCGTTGGCTCTCGATTCTATTCTATCACTCCGATTTGCAAACGGATTTCACTGAAGCTGTAACTTTCATCCCAGAACATAGTTTAGGGGCCATTACCTCTTCAACTATAGTCATTTTTCTTTCGATTGCAAACGTAACCAGTTTTTCAATGGTGTAATGGTTTAACATAGAAAACTTACCGTTGGCTCTCGATTCTAATCTATCACTCCGATTTGCAAACGGATTTCACTGAAGCTGTAACTTTCATACCAGAACATAGTTTAGGGGCCATTACCTCTTCAACTATAGTCATTTTTCTTTCGATTGCAAACGTAACCAGTTTTTCAATGGTGTAATGGTTTAACATAGAAAACTTACCGTTGGCTCTCGATTCTAATCTATCACTCCGATTTGCAAACGGATTTCACTGAAGCTGTAACTTTCATCCCAGAACATAGTTTAGGGGCCATTACCTCTTCAACTATAGTCATTTTTCTTTCGATTGCAAACGTAACCAGTTTTTCAATGGTGTAATGGTTTAACATAGAAAACTTACCGTTGGCTCTCGATTCTAATCTATCACTCCGATTTGCAAACGGATTTCACTGAAGCTGTAACTTTCATCCCAGAACATAGTTTAGGGGCCATTACCTCTTCAACTATAGTCATTTTTCTTTCGATTGCAAACGTAACCAGTTTTTCAATGGTGTAATGGTTTAACATAGAAAACTTACCGTTGGCTCTCGATTCTAATCTATCACTCCGATTTGCAAACGGTTTCACTGAAGCTGTAACTTTCATCCCAGAACATAGTTTAGGGGCCATTACCTCTTCAACTATAGTCATTTTTCTTTCGATTGCAAACGTAACCAGTTTTTCAATGGTGTAATGGTTTAACATAGAAAACTTACCGTTGGCTCTCGATTCTAATCTATCACTCCGATTTGCAAACGGATTTCACTGAAGCTGTAACTTTCATCCCAGAACATAGTTTAGGGGCCATTACCTCTTCAACTATAGTCATTTTTCTTTCGATTGCAAACGTAACCAGTTTTTCAATGGTGTAATGGTTTAACATAGAAAACTTACCGTTGGCTCTCGATTCTATTCTATCACTCCGATTTGCAAACGGATTTCACTGAAGCTGTAACTTTCATCCCAGAACATAGTTTAGGGGCCATTACCTCTTCAACTATAGTCATTTTTCTTTCGATTGCAAACGTAACCAGTTTTTCAATGGTGTAATGGTTTAACATAGAAAACTTACCGTTGGCTCTCGATTCTAATCTATCACTCCGATTTGCAAACGGATTTCACTGAAGCTGTAACTTTCATCCCAGAACATAGTTTAGGGGCCATTACCTCTTCAACTATAGTCATTTTTCTTTCGATTGCAAACGTAACCAGTTTTTCAATGGTGTAATGGTTTAACATAGAAAACTTACCGTTGGCTCTCGATTCTATTCTATCACTCCGATTTGCAAACGGATTTCACTGAAGCTGTAACTTTCATCCCAGAACATAGTTTAGGGGCCATTACCGCTTCAACTATAGTCATTTTTCTTTCGATTGCAAACGTAACCAGTTTTTCAATGGTGTAATGGTTTAACATAGAAAACTTACCGTTGGCTCTTCGATTTGCAAACGGATTTCACTGAAGCTGTAACTTTCATCCCAGAACATAGTTTGGGGGCCATTACCTCTTCAACTATAGTCATTTTTCTTTCGATTGCAAACGTAACCAGTTTTTCAATGGTGTAATGGTTTAACATAGAAAACTTACCGTTGGCTCTCGATTCTATTCTATCACTCCGATTTGCAAACGGATTTCACTGAAGCTGTAACTTTCATCCCAGAACATAGTTTAGGGGCCATTACCTCTTCAACTATAGTCATTTTTCTTTCGATTGCAAACGTAACCAGTTTTTCAATGGTGTAATGGTTTAACATAGAAAACTTACCGTTGGCTCTCGATTCTAATCTATCACTCCGATTTGCAAACGGATTTCACTGAAGCTGTAACTTTCATACCAGAACATAGTTTAGGGGCCATTACCTCTTCAACTATAGTCATTTTTCTTTCGATTGCAAACGTAACCAGTTTTTCAATGGTGTAATGGTTTAACATAGAAAACTTACCGTTGGCTCTCGATTCTAATCTATCACTCCGATTTGCAAACGGATTTCACTGAAGCTGTAACTTTCATCCCAGAACATAGTTTAGGGGCCATTACCTCTTCAACTATAGTCATTTTTCTTTCGATTGCAAACGTAACCAGTTTTTCAATGGTGTAATGGTTTAACATAGAAAACTTACCGTTGGCTCTCGATTCTAATCTATCACTCCGATTTGCAAACGGATTTCACTGAAGCTGTAACTTTCATCCCAGAACATAGTTTAGGGGCCATTACCTCTTCAACTATAGTCATTTTTCTTTCGATTGCAAACGTAACCAGTTTTTCAATGGTGTAATGGTTTAACATAGAAAACTTACCATTGGCTCTCGATTCTAATCTATCACTCCGATTTGCAAACGGATTTCACTGAAGCTGTAACTTTCATCCCAGAACATAGTTTAGGGGCCATTACCTCTTCAACTATAGTCATTTTTCTTTCGATTGCAAACGTAACCAGTTTTTCAATGGTGTAATGGTTTAACATAGAAAACTTACCGTTGGCTCTCGATTCTATTCTATCACTCCGATTTGCAAACGGATTTCACTGAAGCTGTAACTTTCATCCCAGAACATAGTTTAGGGGCCATTACCTCTTCAACTATAGTCATTTTTCTTTCGATTGCAAACGTAACCAGTTTTTCAATGGTGTAATGGTTTAACATAGAAAACTTACCGTTGGCTCTCGATTCTAATCTATCACTCCGATTTGCAAACGGATTTCACTGAAGCTGTAACTTTCATCCCAGAACATAGTTTAGGGGCCATTACCTCTTCAACTATAGTCATTTTTCTTTCGATTGCAAACGTAACCAGTTTTTCAATGGTGTAATGGTTTAACATAGAAAACTTACCGTTGGCTCTCGATTCTATTCTATCACTCCGATTTGCAAACGGATTTCACTGAAGCTGTAACTTTCATCCCAGAACATAGTTTAGGGGCCATTACCTCTTCAACTATAGTCATTTTTCTTTCGATTGCAAACGTAACCAGTTTTTCAATGGTGTAATGGTTTAACATAGAAAACTTACCGTTGGCTCTCGATTCTATTCTATCACTCCGATTTGCAAACGGATTTCACTGAAGCTGTAACTTTCATCCCAGAACATAGTTTAGGGGCCATTACCTCTTCAACTATAGTCATTTTTCTTTCGATTGCAAACGTAACCAGTTTTTCAATGGTGTAATGGTTTAACATAGAAAACTTACCGTTGGCTCTCGATTCTAATCTATCACTCCGATTTGCAAACGGATTTCACTGAAGCTGTAACTTTCATACCAGAACATAGTTTAGGGGCCATTACCTCTTCAACTATAGTCATTTTTCTTTCGATTGCAAACGTAACCAGTTTTTCAATGGTGTAATGGTTTAACATAGAAAACTTACCGTTGGCTCTCGATTCTAATCTATCACTCCGATTTGCAAACGGATTTCACTGAAGCTGTAACTTTCATCCCAGAACATAGTTTAGGGGCCATTACCTCTTCAACTATAGTCATTTTTCTTTCGATTGCAAACGTAACCAGTTTTTCAATGGTGTAATGGTTTAACATAGAAAACTTACCGTTGGCTCTCGATTCTAATCTATCACTCCGATTTGCAAACGGATTTCACTGAAGCTGTAACTTTCATCCCAGAACATAGTTTAGGGGCCATTACCTCTTCAACTATAGTCATTTTTCTTTCGATTGCAAACGTAACCAGTTTTTCAATGGTGTAATGGTTTAACATAGAAAACTTACCGTTGGCTCTCGATTCTAATCTATCACTCCGATTTGCAAACGGATTTCACTGAAGCTGTAACTTTCATCCCAGAACATAGTTTAGGGGCCATTACCTCTTCAACTATAGTCATTTTTCTTTCGATTGCAAACGTAACCAGTTTTTCAATGGTGTAATGGTTTAACATAGAAAACTTACCGTTGGCTCTCGATTCTAATCTATCACTCCGATTTGCAAACGGATTTCACTGAAGCTGTAACTTTCATCCCAGAACATAGTTTAGGGGCCATTACCTCTTCAACTATAGTCATTTTTCTTTCGATTGCAAACGTAACCAGTTTTTCAATGGTGTAATGGTTTAACATAGAAAACTTACCGTTGGCTCTCGATTCTAATCTATCACTCCGATTTGCAAACGGATTTCACTGAAGCTGTAACTTTCATCCCAGAACATAGTTTAGGGGCCATTACCTCTTCAACTATAGTCATTTTTCTTTCGATTGCAAACGTAACCAGTTTTTCAATGGTGTAATGGTTTAACATAGAAAACTTACCGTTGGCTCTCGATTCTAATCTATCACTTCGATTTGCAAACGGATTTCACTGAAGCTGTAACTTTCATCCCAGAACATAGTTTGGGGGCCATTACCTCTTCAACTATAGTCATTTTTCTTTCGATTGCAAACGTAACCAGTTTTTCAATGGTGTAATGGTTTAACATAGAAAACTTACCGTTGGCTCTCGATTCTAATCTATCACTCCGATTTGCAAACGGATTTCACTGAAGCTGTAACTTTCATCCCAGAACATAGTTTAGGGGCCATTACCTCTTCAACTATAGTCATTTTTCTTTCGATTGCAAACGTAACCAGTTTTTCAATGGTGTAATGGTTTAACATAGAAAACTTACCGTTGGCTCTCGATTCTAATCTATCACTCCGATTTGCAAACGGATTTCACTGAAGCTGTAACTTTCATCCCAGAACATAGTTTAGGGGCCATTACCTCTTCAACAATAGTCATTTTTCTTTCGATTGCAAACGTAACCAGTTTTTCAATGGTGTAATGGTTTAACATAGAAAATTTACCGTTGGCTCTCGATTCTAATCTATCACTCCGATTTGCAAACGGATTTCACTGAAGCTGTAACTTTCATCCCAGAACATAGTTTCGGGGCCATTACCTCTTCAACTATAGTCATTTTTCTTTCGATTGCAAACGTAACCAGTTTTTCAATGGTGTAATGGTTTAACATAGAAAACTTACTGTTGGCTCTCGATTCTATTCTATCACTCCGATTTGCAAACGGATTTCACTGAAGCTGTAACTTTCATCCCAGAACATAGTTTAGGGGCCATTACCTCTTCAACTATAGTCATTTTTCTTTCGATTGCAAACGTAACCAGTTTTTCAATGGTGTAATGGTTTAACATAGAAAACTTACCGTTGGCTCTCGATTCTAATCTATCACTCCGATTTGCAAACGGATTTCACTGAAGCTGTAACTTTCATCCCAGAACATAGTTTAGGGGCCATTACCTCTTCAACTATAGTCATTTTTCTTTCGATTGCAAACGTAACCAGTTTTTCAATGGTGTAATGGTTTAACATAGAAAACTTACCGTTGGCTCTCGATTCTAATCTATCACTCCGATTTGCAAACGGATTTCACTGAAGCTGTAACTTTCATCCCAGAACATAGTTTAGGGGCCATTACCTCTTCAACTATAGTCATTTTTCTTTCGATTGCAAACGTAACCAGTTTTTCAATGGTGTAATGGTTTAACATAGAAAACTTACCGTTGGCTCTCGATTCTAATCTATCACTCCGATTTGCAAACGGATTTCACTGAAGCTGTAACTTTCATCCCAGAACATAGTTTAGGGGCCATTACCTCTTCAACTATAGTCATTTTTCTTTCGATTGCAAACGTAACCAGTTTTTCAATGGTGTAATGGTTTAACATAGAAAACTTACCGTTGGCTCTCGATTCTAATCTATCACTCCGATTTGCAAACGGATTTCACTGAAGCTGTAACTTTCATCCCAGAACATAGTTTAGGGGCCATTACCTCTTCAACTATAGTCATTTTTCTTTCGATTGCAAACGTAACCAGTTTTTCAATGGTGTAATGGTTTAACATAGAAAACTTACCGTTGGCTCTCGATTCTAATCTATCACTTCGATTTGCAAACGGATTTCACTGAAGCTGTAACTTTCATCCCAGAACATAGTTTAGGGGCCATTACCTCTTCAACTATAGTCATTTTTCTTTCGATTGCAAACGTAACCAGTTTTTCAATGGTGTAATGGTTTAACATAGAAAACTTACCGTTGGCTCTCGATTCTAATCTATCACTCCGATTTGCAAACGGATTTCACTGAAGCTGTAACTTTCATCCCAGAACATAGTTTAGGGGCCATTACCTCTTCAACTATAGTCATTTTTCTTTCGATTGCAAACGTAACCAGTTTTTCAATGGTGTAATGGTTTAACATAGAAAACTTACCGTTGGCTCTCGATTCTAATCTATCACTCCGATTTGCAAACGGATTTCACTGAAGCTGTAACTTTCATCCCAGAACATAGTTTAGGGGCCATTACCTCTTCAACAATAGTCATTTTTCTTTCGATTGCAAACGTAACCAGTTTTTCAATGGTGTAATGGTTTAACATAGAAAATTTACCGTTGGCTCTCGATTCTAATCTATCACTCCGATTTGCAAACGGATTTCACTGAAGCTGTAACTTTCATCCCAGAACATAGTTTAGGGGCCATTACCTCTTCAACTATAGTCATTTTTCTTTCGATTGCAAACGTAACCAGTTTTTCAATGGTGTAATGGTTTAACATAGAAAACTTACCGTTGGCTCTCGATTCTATTCTATCACTCCGATTTGCAAACGGATTTCACTGAAGCTGTAACTTTCATCCCAGAACATAGTTTAGGGGCCATTACCTCTTCAACTATAGTCATTTTTCTTTCGATTGCAAACGTAACCAGTTTTTCAATGGTGTAATGGTTTAACATAGAAAACTTACCGTTGGCTCTCGATTCTAATCTATCACTCCGATTTGCAAACGGATTTCACTGAAGCTGTAACTTTCATCCCAGAACATAGTTTAGGGGCCATTACCTCTTCAACTATAGTCATTTTTCTTTCGATTGCAAACGTAACCAGTTTTTCAATGGTGTAATGGTTTAACATAGAAAACTTACCGTTGGCTCTCGATTCTAATCTATCACTCCGATTTGCAAACGGATTTCACTGAAGCTGTAACTTTCATCCCAGAACATAGTTTAGGGGCCATTACCTCTTCAACTATAGTCATTTTTCTTTCGATTGCAAACGTAACCAGTTTTTCAATGGTGTAATGGTTTAACATAGAAAGGGGGCGTGGCTACGCAGCAGAGCTGAATGGAGGCTTGATCCCTGAGCTCCTGCTGTGATCACCCTTTAGAGCGACCTAAAGCAACCCAGAAAGCCCCAAAACAGCACTAAAAGGTGGGTGAACATCTCAGGATGGCTTCAGGCTACCGGAGAGTGTCTCAAAGACAGCAGAAACAGAGCAATTCAGTCCCCAGGAAGCTCTCCACGTTCTTTACTGAGGAAAACCAAGATGGCGCCGGCCATTACAGGCCCAGCCTGCATCAGGAGGCTAACTACAGGACCCCTCCACCGCTAGACCAGAGGAACAGGTACAGCCTTTTATTCACTCCCCAGGGAAGGAGAGACAGAGCGGACATACTGGAGGAGGAAAGTGAGGAGAAATATGGCATGCGGAGATCGGCAGAGGACAACAGAGAGCGAAGCCCGCTGAAGACGCCACAAACTTCCGGATTACAGCGCGATTCCGTACGGAAATCCGACTATATACGGAAATTCGAATCCGACCGCATACAGAAATCCGAATCTGGAGACCCCAAGGTAGGACTCACACTGCACTCTACTCCTAGCCCATCCGAACAGCAGTCCCACCCAACCACCTATCCATCTCTACCCGCACAGCAGACGCTCGCTGAGCAACAATCTCATCCACCCATCCATCCATCCCCAACTGCACAACGTCACCCACCAGAAAACATATTTAGCACACTGGCCGCATTCCCTGCATCTGAAGAACCTATGTCACAGCAATTCTTCAAAAACTTTATGCTTTCCTTCAGCCAGATGCTAAGTGACAATATTACAGGCACCAGAGCAGACCTAAACACACTCGCAGGCAATGTTGAGGTATTCGCTGCTGACACAGACCAGAGGAACTGCCTGCTGGAAAATAAGGTGATTGAAATGTCCAAAAATTATAATGTCCTGGTGGATGCACATAAACAACTAGCGGATGAGAACAAGTGGATGAAGGAAAAGATAGCGGATGGGGAAGACAGAAACAGGAGGAATAACATAAAAATAAGAGGGGTCCCTGAAACTGTCGCCAATGACCAGCTGAATGCTTATGTAGCAGACATCCTACACGCCACACTTCCTGACCTCAATCAAAGTGAGCTCACAGTGGATAGGGCCCACAGACTCCCCAAACCGGCCCATCTAGGAAAGAACCTACCAAGAGACGTCATAACTAGGATCCATTTCTTTCATGTCAAGGAGAAGTTACTGGCGGCAACAAGAGATGGAAAGAAACTTCCAGGAGAGTACAAAGACCTTTCCCTGTTCCAGGATCTATCTCAGGCTACATTGAAAACCAGAAGAGACTTTTCACAGGTGACAACTACACTGAGGTACAGAAAGATTCCCTATAATTGGGGGTTCCCCCCCAAACTGATAATTTTTGACCATGGTACCACACACATTGTTAAAACCCCTGATGAAGGCCTTGATTTGCTGGCCAAGTGGGAGATCCCTGTCTTCATCCCAAGAGATCCAGTCAGAGATAGATCATTCCGCCCTCCTATCTCTCCCAAGCCGAGACAACTCCAAACATCGATGGACACCACCCCACCTTTGAACGTAGAGGAACAACTTAAAGCTGGGGAAGCCACGGGTACCACCTGAACTCTGGGTGATCCCCCACGGAACTTTTTCCCCCAACTAGACTTACCCCCTTAGGAATTCCTTTCCTGTAGGTGGTCAGTCACACTGGACGTCCACACCGGTGGACACTGACCGTAAGGTCATTGACTGTTTTTTGGAAGTTTAGACTTCCTGTTCTTTTTCTGTACTTCCTATTAAGTTTACTGTTATAGTTATTTCTTATCCTTTCTCTACCCCTCTTAAGGAGTAGAGACACAGGGTTGGGTCAATTTAAGGGGGGTACGCACGGGTAGAACCGGATGCCTCTGCGCGCCCACCTCGGCCTTACCCTGACTTCTCTTCTGTTTCCTTTATTATTTTTTATTAGTATTAAGGTTTGCACACTGTCATGTCCACTAACTAAACTCTTTTTCCTCAGAGCCGAGATATATGGACGTTCTGGTAAGATAAGGTTTTATGATAACAACTCATGTTTTCTGCTTTTTCTGTTTTATCTGTTTGATCAAGGGGACGTTTGCTTCATAGGTATTTTACAGCATAATATAAGGTATCATGAGTGATTGCCAACTTTTGTCTCTGAATGTTAGAGGGTTAAACTCTTATAGGAAAAGATATTTACTAAATAAGCTAACCAAAGAACAAAAACCAGACATTATTTGTCTACAAGAAACTCATTTATCAAAAATATCTGCATCTAGATTAAAAATCCACAACTATTCCACGGTTTTCCACTCAACATTCAGAGACAAAAGGAAAGCGGGAGTTTGTATCGCAATCAGGGACACTCTGGGACTGGTGGTGGAGAGGTCACATTGTAGTGAGGACGGTAGATTGGTGATGATTGCTGGGACTATTAACTCCCAAAATTTTACGTTTGCCAATATTTATGCCCCCAATCACCATCAAGTAAAATTTCTTAATAAAACATTCCAAAAAATACAAAAATTCCAAAAAGGTAACTTATTTATAGTAGGAGACATGAATGCAGTAGTCGACCCCCTATTAGACTCAACATCACAAACAAGAAGAGCCCAATCCATACTCCTGCCCTCACTAATCAAGAATGAATTATTTGACACTTGGAGGTGTATTCACCCCAAGGAAAAGGGTTACAGCTTTTATTCACCAATCTACCAGTCCTTCACTAGGATAGACCATTGTTTAACCGACAGATTCTCTCTACCACTGGTCTCAGACATTACTATTGGTTCAAGAATTTGGTCCGATCACTCCCCTCTCACAGTCAAATTTTACTTAAAAGACGCTTCCCCCAAACAGACCAACTGGAAACTAAACAAATTCCTAATTAACTCAGAACACATTTTTCCCCTTATAAAAAACGAATTGCTGGAATATTTCCACTTTAATGATGCCAGTGTAACCTCCAGGGTCTCCTTATGGAATGCACACAAGGCATTCATGAGAGGAGTTCTCATGAAACAAGGAGCTATACACAAAAAGAAAGTAAGAGAAAAAACAGACCTTTTATTAAACAAAATCAGATCATTGGAAGTGGAGATATTCAGCAAAAATAAAAAAGGACTGACCAAGGAACTGGAGGAGAGGAGACAGGAGCTGGCAGAATGTATGTACTATGAGTATGATAAATGGCAGACTAGACTAAGAGAGGATTGGTACCATGGAGGAAACAAAGCTGGTAAAGCAATGGCCCGGAAGATCAAAGGCCAAAGAATTTCCCAAAGAATTTTGAAGATGAAACATCCCCTAACAAAAACAGAAGTACATCACCCTAAAGATATAGTAGAAGCGTTAGCCAAGTATTATGAAGGACTATATAATTTAGAATTAGACCCCAACATCCCCTCCCCAACCCCACAAAAAATTGATAAATATTTAGATAAAGTAGACCTCCCCTCACTATCTGATTTTGAAAAGAAATATCTTTCTACCCCTTTCTCCCAAGCTGAAGTAGAAAATGTCATTAACACCTTAAAAAGAGATAAAGCCCCAGGCCCAGATGGTTATATAAACGATTATTATAAAAAATTTGTCAGTATCCTATCCAAGCCCCTCACTAATATGTTTAACGAAATAGCCACCCAACGTAGTTTCCCCAAAGAATCTTTAACCGCCTTCATATCCACTATCCCTAAAGAAGACAAAAACCCTGCAGACCCCAGTAGCTATAGACCTATTTCACTCCTCAACACTGACGTAAAGATATATGCCAAAATTATTGCTAACAGATTATCCCCCCTAATGCCCCAGCTTATTAATTCAGACCAGGTAGGTTTTATTAGAGGTAGGTCAACAAACGACGGCACAAGAAAGGCCCTCGCCATACTCCATCAGATCAAGCTCTGTCGGACGCCTACCCTCCTCGTCTCCTTAGACGCGGAGAAGGCGTTCGACAGAGTTAACTGGCTATATATGTCCAGAGTTCTTTCCAAATTTGGAATACCAGACTTCCTCCATGGTGCCATCCTAGCGTTATATACCTGCCCATCTGCTTGTGTTGCCTCTTCTGGCTCTGTCTCCTCACCTTTTAACATCACCAATGGTACCCGCCAGGGTTGTCCTCTCGGCCCCTTAATTTTTAATTTGACATTGGAACCCCTTGCACAAAAAATTAGAAATAATCCCAATATCCACGGTAT
Organism: Hyperolius riggenbachi; assembly: GCF_040937935.1. Lineage (NCBI taxonomy): Eukaryota > Metazoa > Chordata > Amphibia > Anura > Hyperoliidae > Hyperolius > Hyperolius riggenbachi. The sequence continues at coordinate 34,440 of NW_027152401.1, read as the reverse complement.
TAAGATTGGTAACTATTCCACTAAAATAGGCCTCTACGCAGACGATGTGATACTATTTCTCCAAAAACCCTCGATATCACTGCCAAATGCAACAGAGGAACTTGATGAGTTCTCAACAGTATCATACTACAAGCTCAATGAGCAAAAGACGGTCATTCTCCCTTGCTTCATACCTGCTAAGATGAAAGAAACTCTTAAGCAGTCCTGCCACTACACCTGGAACGAGAAATCCATTAAATATCTTGGTATCCAACTCACCCCAACCATTGCACAGATATATAGAGAAAACTACGGCCCTTGGTTATCCAAAATTAAAGATAAGTTAGAATCCCTTTCCAAAGTAGAATTTTCATGGCTAGGTAGAATTGCAGCATTTAAAATGATGATCCTTCCCCAACTCCTCTACCTGTTCCGGAATCTCCCAATAAGAGTTCCCCAAAAATTCTTCACAGAATTACAAAAACAATTAAATCGATATTTTCTAAGAAACAGAAAGGCCAGGTTCTCCAATAAAATATTAACATCACACATCTCCAATATGGGTCTAGGCGCACCAAATGTGGAACTTTATTACAAGGCCACAGTTCTGGACCAATCCAGGTCAATCTGGACAAAAGACTCCACAAAATAATGGGTTGTTATTGAGGAAGAGCAACTACCACTAAAATCATTTAGAGAGTTTCTAGAATCCAGATTGACCTGGAAAATCCAACAACATATCCAGAACCCTGTCACTGCCAACTCTCTTAGACTATGGAAAGAACTAACTAACTTGAGCAAAAACGAGACGCTGGCAGTGACAGTACCAACTTCCCTAGACACTTTGCATGCGGCTATAAAGAACTTGAATTTGGAGACCTGGACTGACCATGGATTAAAATCCATAGAGGATCTGTTGGGAGATTCCGGAATAAGATCCTTTGAAGACTTAACAGAAACATATGGAATCCCATCAACAGAGAAACCCACCTATGATAGAGTAGCTAGATTTTTTAATAAACATCCTTATATCCCCATCACCTTAGAACCCAAAATTATAAAACTCATTCAATTAGAAAACACTCATTTAAAAGGAACCTCAATATTTTACAGAACTTTACTAGACCTAAAAGAAACCTCCCCAAAATGGCAATTAACCAGGTGGCAGGACTGGCTGGGAGATGAAGCTGAAGTGGGTGTGGAGGAATGGGAGATGGCCGTCAAAGCACTCAAAAAGGTTTCTCACTGTGTGGGACACCATGAGAGTTTACTTAAAAGCATTTGGCGGTGGTATCTAACCCCCGAAAAGATAAGTAAATTTGATACCCATACATCCCCCCTGTGTTGGAGGGGCTGCAACCTGGCGGGTACCATGGAACATATCCTTTGGGAGTGCCCCAAGCTCCAGAACATGTGGAAAGATATTGGGACCTTTCTCCAACAACTCCCAATGTCTTTACAAACTATCCCCCCAGGCTTAGCGGTGTTAAATTTGGGTGCTCACTCTCTTCCCCCTCAGGAAAGATTGATCATCACTCATGTATTTATAGTGGTGAGAGGATTGTTAGCTCTATACTGGAAATCCCCCTACATACCAACTTTGGAGGAAATCCTCAGAAGAGTAGAGTCCAATCTCTTGGCCGAAAAGGCCTGGTCCATCAGGTGTGGAAATGTAAATTCCTTTCTTAAAAAAGCCGCTCTCTGGCCAACAGTTTATTTGAGTTCCAAACTATCAGACTTTTAAACAATCTCACTTCTCTTCCTTCATGTGACATCAGGATAAGTGTGTATGTTACCCGTATGATCTTACCAGCACCCCTATCCCATTTGGTTCATCCTATATCTCTATTTTCCTTTTAAAAGCTCTGAATTATCTGGACATGACAGTGTGCATAGTAGAGTAGTTGAATAGAATAGGTTAGGTTTAGGTTTAGGTTTAGGTAGTTAGTAATCAGTATTCTACATCAACATAATATTTGGAATCCCAACCAACCAATCATACGACATAGGAAGTCATCCTCATGCATTGCCTATTCCTGGTGTGCAACCTGAGGCAATATGGTAAACCTATATATAGGTCGTACTCCCTGGGATCTATGTGGAGGGCCAGTCCCTCATTTCCCAGGTTGAGAGAGACCTACTAATCACACAATCTACTTCCACCATCTTGCCATGCACACCTTGAGTAGGAGCTACTTCCTCTTCATAATCATTTCTCTGATTTCTACATGTCAAATGGACATTTGGCATTTAGACCAACCAATTGACCCCAACTCAGGTAGTCAGGTGTGTCAGTCATTATAACCAAACATTACCAACCCCAACACAATTGCAGTATACCACATTTAATAATTTTTTGATTTATAAGATTCCACAGGGAATCAGAAACCCATAGTATATAATTTAAAATAATTTAAAATAACTCTGTATAAATTACACTAAAATAACACACAATGATAGTAATTAATGATAGTTGGAAAAATTAAACATAGTTCAACATAAGAATATGGGAAATTGTTTAGAACACATTATACGCATTTACGCGCTCTCCGACAACGCTCATTGCGTATAATGTACAATCACCGCATATAGCAGTAAGGTGGCGTTTTTAAAAATGACCACAGTAATTACATATCAAAATACGCGTTCTAAACCGGTTCTACGCGTATTTTCCCAACAATTAGATACCTCCACTATCCTCCCTAAGTTAGAACTTTAATAACTCAATATTTTATTACTCCTCCTTAACTTTTCTCTTCTTTTTTCTTATGAAGGTTATAAAGATTCATATACATACTTTCATACTATACTGTATACCAATAAAGATAAGTCTTCTTAAAAACAACTAGAAACATCTACTCAAAAAACAAATGTAAGTAATTTTTTATCAACGCTCAACTTCAATTTCACTGCAATTGATCTGCATTTGATTTCTGATATACCTATCTACTTGTTTTTACACTCATTGTTAAAAATTTGAAAATTCCAATAAAATACTATTGTTACTGGTTTAACATAGAAAACTTACCGTTGGCTCTCGATTCTAATCTATCACTCCGATTTGCAAACGGATTTCACTGAAGCTGTAACTTTCATCCCAGAACATAGTTTAGGGGCCATTACCTCTTCAACTATAGTCATTTTTCTTTCGATTGCAAACGTAACCAGTTTTTCAATGGTGTAATGGTTTAACATAGAAAACTTACCGTTGGCTCTCGATTCTAATCTATCACTCCGATTTGCAAACGGATTTCACTGAAGCTGTAACTTTCATCCCAGAACATAGTTTAGGGGCCATTACCTCTTCAACTATAGTCATTTTTCTTTCGATTGCAAACGTAACCAGTTTTTCAATGGTGTAATGGTTTAACATAGAAAACTTACCGTTGGCTCTCGATTCTAATCTATCACTCCGATTTGCAAACGGATTTCACTGAAGCTGTAACTTTCATCCCAGAACATAGTTTAGGGGCCATTACCTCTTCAACTATAGTCATTTTTCTTTCGATTGCAAACGTAACCAGTTTTTCAATGGTGTAATGGTTTAACATAGAAAACTTACCGTTGGCTCTCGATTCTAATCTATCACTCCGATTTGCAAACGGATTTCACTGAAGCTGTAACTTTCATCCCAGAACATAGTTTAGGGGCCATTACCTCTTCAACTATAGTCATTTTTCTTTCGATTGCAAACGTAACCAGTTTTTCAATGGTGTAATGGTTTAACATAGAAAACTTACCGTTGGCTCTCGATTCTATTCTATCACTCCGATTTGCAAACGGATTTCACTGAAGCTGTAACTTTCATCCCAGAACATAGTTTAGGGGCCATTACCTCTTCAACTATAGTCATTTTTCTTTCGATTGCAAACGTAACCAGTTTTTCAATGGTGTAATGGTTTAACATAGAAAACTTACCGTTGGCTCTCGATTCTATTCTATCACTCCGATTTGCAAACGGATTTCACTGAAGCTGTAACTTTCATCCCAGAACATAGTTTAGGGGCCATTACCTCTTCAACTATAGTCATTTTTCTTTCGATTGCAAACGTAACCAGTTTTTCAATGGTGTAATGGTTTAACATAGAAAACTTACCGTTGGCTCTCGATTCTAATCTATCACTCCGATTTGCAAACGGATTTCACTGAAGCTGTAACTTTCATCCCAGAACATAGTTTAGGGGCCATTACCTCTTCAACTATAGTCATTTTTCTTTCGATTGCAAACGTAACCAGTTTTTCAATGGTGTAATGGTTTAACATAGAAAACTTACCGTTGGCTCTCGATTCTAATCTATCACTCCGATTTGCAAACGGATTTCACTGAAGCTGTAACTTTCATCCCAGAACATAGTTTAGGGGCCATTACCTCTTCAACTATAGTCATTTTTCTTTCGATTGCAAACGTAACCAGTTTTTCAATGGTGTAATGGTTTAACATAGAAAACTTACCGTTGGCTCTCGATTCTAATCTATCACTCCGATTTGCAAACGGATTTCACTGAAGCTGTAACTTTCATCCCAGAACATAGTTTAGGGGCCATTACCTCTTCAACTATAGTCATTTTTCTTTCGATTGCAAACGTAACCAGTTTTTCAATGGTGTAATGGTTTAACATAGAAAACTTACCGTTGGCTCTCGATTCTAATCTATCACTCCGATTTGCAAACGGATTTCACTGAAGCTGTAACTTTCATCCCAGAACATAGTTTAGGGGCCATTACCTCTTCAACTATAGTCATTTTTCTTTCGATTGCAAACGTAACCAGTTTTTCAATGGTGTAATGGTTTAACATAGAAAACTTACCGTTGGCTCTCGATTCTAATCTATCACTCCGATTTGCAAACGGATTTCACTGAAGCTGTAACTTTCATCCCAGAACATAGTTTAGGGGCCATTACCTCTTCAACTATAGTCATTTTTCTTTCGATTGCAAACGTAACCAGTTTTTCAATGGTGTAATGGTTTAACATAGAAAACTTACCGTTGGCTCTCGATTCTAATCTATCACTCCGATTTGCAATCGGATTTCACTGAAGCTGTAACTTTCATCCCAGAACATAGTTTAGGGGCCATTACCTCTTCAACTATAGTCATTTTTCTTTCGATTGCAAACGTAACAGTTTTTCAATGGTGTAATGGTTTAACATAGAAAATTTACCGTTGGCTCTCGATTCTAATCTATCACTCCGATTTGCAAACGGATTTCACTGAAGCTGTAACTTTCATCCCAGAACATAGTTTAGGGGCCATTACCTCTTCAACTATAGTCATTTTTCTTTCGATTGCAAACGTAACCAGTTTTTCAATGGTGTAATGGTTTAACATAGAAAACTTACCGTTGGCTCTCGATTCTAATCTATCACTCCGATTGCAAACGGATTTCACTGAAGCTGTAACTTTCATCCCAGAACATAGTTTAGGGGCCATTACCTCTTCAACTATAGTCATTTTTCTCTTTCGATTGCAACGTAACCAGTTTTTCAATGGTGTAATGGTTTAACATAGAAAACTTACCGTTGGCTCTCGATTCTAATCTACCACTCCGATTTGCAACGGATTTCACTGAAGCTGTAACTTTCATCCAGAACATAGTTTAGGGGCCATTACCTCTTCAACTATAGTCATTTTTCTTTCGATTGCAAACGTAACCAGTTTTTCAATGGTGTAATGGTTTAACATAGAAAACTTACCGTTGGCTCTCGATTCTAATCTATCACTCCGATTTGCAAACGGATTTCACTGAAGCTGTAACTTTCATCCCAGAACATAGTTTAGGGGCCATTACCTCTTCAACTATAGTCATTTTCTTTCGATTGCAAACGTAACCAGTTTTTCAATGGTGTAATGGTTTAACATAGAAAACTTACCGTTGGCTCTCGATTCTAATCTATCACTCCGATTTTGCAAACGGATTTCACTGAGCTGTAACTTTCATCCCAGAACATAGTTTAGGGGCCATTACCTCTTCAACTATAGTCATTTTTCTTTCGATTGCAAACCGTAACCAGTTTTTCAATGGTGTAATGGTTTAACATAGAAAACTTACCGTTGGCTCTCGATTCTAATCTATCATTCCGATTTGCAAACGGATTTCACTGAAGCTGTAACTTTCATCCCAGAACATAGTTTAGGGGCCATTACCTCTTCAACTATAGTCATTTTTCTTTCGATTGCAAACGTAACCAGTTTTTCAATGGTGTAATGGTTTAACATAGAAAACTTACCGTTGGCTCTCGATTCTATTCTATCACTCCGATTTGCAATCGGATTTCACTGAAGCTGTAACTTTCATCCCAGAACATAGTTTAGGGGCCATTACCTCTTCAACTATAGTCATTTTTCTTTCGATTGCAAACGTAACCAGTTTTTCAATGGTGTAATGGTTTAACATAGAAAACTTACCGTTGGCTCTCGATTCTAATCTATCACTCCGATTTGCAAACGGATTTCACTGAAGCTGTAACTTTCATCCCAGAACATAGTTTAGGGGCCATTACCTCTTCAACTATAGTCATTTTTCTTTCGATTGCAAACGTAACCAGTTTTTCAATGGTGTAATGGTTTAACATAGAAAACTTACCGTTGGCTCTCGATTCTAATCTATCACTCCGATTTGCAATCGGATTTCACTGAAGCTGTAACTTTCATCCCAGAACATAGTTTAGGGGCCATTACCTCTTCAACTATAGTCATTTTTCTTTCGATTGCAAACGTAACCAGTTTTTCAATGGTGTAATGGTTTAACATAGAAAACTTACCGTTGGCTCTCGATTCTAATCTATCACTCCGATTTGCAAACGGATTTCACTGAAGTCTGTAACTTTCATCCCAGAACATAGTTTAGGGGCCATTACCTCTTCAACTATAGTCATTTTTCTTTCGATTGCAAACGTAACCAGTTTTTCAATGGTGTAATGGTTTAACATAGAAAACTTACCGTTGGCTCTCGATTCTAATCTATCACTCCGATTTGCAAACGGATTTCACTGAAGCTGTAACTTTCATCCCAGAACATAGTTTAGGGGCCATTACCTCTTCAACTATAGTCATTTTTCTTTCGATTGCAAACGTAACCAGTTTTTCAATGGTGTAATGGTTTAACATAGAAAACTTACCGTTGGCTCTCGATTCTAATCTATCACTCCGATTTGCAAACGGATTTCACTGAAGCTGTAACTTTCATCCCAGAACATAGTTTAGGGGCCATTACCTCTTCAACTATAGTCATTTTTCTTTCGATTGCAAACGTAACCAGTTTTTCAATGGTGTAATGGTTTAACATAGAAAACTTACCGTTGGCTCTCGATTCTAATCTATCACTCCGATTTGCAAACGGATTTCACTGAAGCTGTAACTTTCATCCCAGAACATAGTTTAGGGGCCATTACCTCTTCAACTATAGTCATTTTTCTTTCGATTGCAAACGTAACCAGTTTTTCAATGGTGTAATGGTTTAACATAGAAAACTTACCGTTGGCTCTCGATTCTAATCTATCACTCCGATTTGCAAACGGATTTCACTGAAGCTGTAACTTTCATCCCAGAACATAGTTTAGGGGCCATTACCTCTTCAACTATAGTCATTTTTCTTTCGATTGCAAACGTAACCAGTTTTTCAATGGTGTAATGGTTTAACATAGAAAACTTACCGTTGGCTCTCGATTCTAATCTATCACTCCGATTTGCAAACGGATTTCACTGAAGCTGTAACTTTCATCCCAGAACATAGTTTAGGGGCCATTACCTCTTCAACTATAGTCATTTTTCTTTCGATTGCAAACGTAACCAGTTTTTCAATGGTGTAATGGTTTAACATAGAAAACTTACCGTTGGCTCTCGATTCTAATCTATCACTCCGATTTGCAAACGGATTTCACTGAAGCTGTAACTTTCATCCCAGAACATAGTTTAGGGGCCATTACCTCTTCAACTATAGTCATTTTTCTTTCGATTGCAAACGTAACCAGTTTTTCAATGGTGTAATGGTTTAACATAGAAAACTTACCGTTGGCTCTCGATTCTAATCTATCACTCCGATTTGCAAACGGATTTCACTGAAGCTGTAACTTTCATCCCAGAACATAGTTTAGGGGCCATTACCTCTTCAACTATAGTCATTTTTCTTTCGATTGCAAACGTAACCAGTTTTTCAATGGTGTAATGGTTTAACATAGAAAACTTACCGTTGGCTCTCGATTCTAATCTATCACTCCGATTTGCAAACGGATTTCACTGAAGCTGTAACTTTCATCCCAGAACATAGTTTAGGGGCCATTACCTCTTCAACTATAGTCATTTTTCTTTCGATTGCAAACGTAACCAGTTTTTCAATGGTGTAATGGTTTAACATAGAAAACTTACCGTTGGCTCTCGATTCTAATCTATCACTCCGATTTGCAAACGGATTTCACTGAAGCTGTAACTTTCATCCCAGAACATAGTTTAGGGGCCATTACCTCTTCAACTATAGTCATTTTTCTTTCGATTGCAAACGTAACCAGTTTTTCAATGGTGTAATGGTTTAACATAGAAAACTTACCGTTGGCTCTCGATTCTAATCTATCACTCCGATTTGCAAACGGATTTCACTGAAGCTGTAACTTTCATCCCAGAACATAGTTTAGGGGCCATTACCTCTTCAACTATAGTCATTTTTCTTTCGATTGCAAACGTAACCAGTTTTTCAATGGTGTAATGGTTTAACATAGAAAACTTACCGTTGGCTCTCGATTCTAATCTATCACTCCGATTTGCAAACGGATTTCACTGAAGCTGTAACTTTCATCCCAGAACATAGTTTAGGGGCCATTACCTCTTCAACTATAGTCATTTTTCTTTCGATTGCAAACGTAACCAGTTTTTCAATGGTGTAATGGTTTAACATAGAAAACTTACCGTTGGCTCTCGATTCTAATCTATCACTCCGATTTGCAAACGGATTTCACTGAAGCTGTAACTTTCATCCCAGAACATAGTTTAGGGGCCATTACCTCTTCAACTATAGTCATTTTTCTTTCGATTGCAAACGTAACCAGTTTTTCAATGGTGTAATGGTTTAACATAGAAAACTTACCGTTGGCTCTCGATTCTAATCTATCACTCCGATTTGCAAACGGATTTCACTGAAGCTGTAACTTTCATCCCAGAACATAGTTTAGGGGCCATTACCTCTTCAACTATAGTCATTTTTCTTTCGATTGCAAACGTAACCAGTTTTTCAATGGTGTAATGGTTTAACATAGAAAACTTACCGTTGGCTCTCGATTCTAATCTATCACTCCGATTTGCAAACGGATTTCACTGAAGCTGTAACTTTCATCCCAGAACATAGTTTAGGGGCCATTACCTCTTCAACTATAGTCATTTTTCTTTCGATTGCAAACGTAACCAGTTTTTCAATGGTGTAATGGTTTAACATAGAAAACTTACCGTTGGCTCTCGATTCTAATCTATCACTCCGATTTGCAAACGGATTTCACTGAAGCTGTAACTTTCATCCCAGAACATAGTTTAGGGGCCATTACCTCTTCAACTATAGTCATTTTTCTTTCGATTGCAAACGTAACCAGTTTTTCAATGGTGTAATGGTTTAACATAGAAAACTTACCGTTGGCTCTCGATTCTAATCTATCACTCCGATTTGCAAACGGATTTCACTGAAGCTGTAACTTTCATCCCAGAACATAGTTTAGGGGCCATTACCTCTTCAACTATAGTCATTTTTCTTTCGATTGCAAACGTAACCAGTTTTTCAATGGTGTAATGGTTTAACATAGAAAACTTACCGTTGGCTCTCGATTCTAATCTATCACTCCGATTTGCAAACGGATTTCACTGAAGCTGTAACTTTCATCCCAGAACATAGTTTAGGGGCCATTACCTCTTCAACTATAGTCATTTTTCTTTCGATTGCAAACGTAACCAGTTTTTCAATGGTGTAATGGTTTAACATAGAAAACTTACCGTTGGCTCTCGATTCTAATCTATCACTCCGATTTGCAAACGGATTTCACTGAAGCTGTAACTTTCATCCCAGAACATAGTTTAGGGGCCATTACCTCTTCAACTATAGTCATTTTTCTTTCGATTGCAAACGTAACCAGTTTTTCAATGGTGTAATGGTTTAACATAGAAAACTTACCGTTGGCTCTCGATTCTAATCTATCACTCCGATTTGCAAACGGATTTCACTGAAGCTGTAACTTTCATCCCAGAACATAGTTTAGGGGCCATTACCTCTTCAACTATAGTCATTTTTCTTTCGATTGCAAACGTAACCAGTTTTTCAATGGTGTAATGGTTTAACATAGAAAACTTACCGTTGGCTCTCGATTCTAATCTATCACTCCGATTTGCAAACGGATTTCACTGAAGCTGTAACTTTCATCCCAGAACATAGTTTAGGGGCCATTACCTCTTCAACTATAGTCATTTTTCTTTCGATTGCAAACGTAACCAGTTTTTCAATGGTGTAATGGTTTAACATAGAAAACTTACCGTTGGCTCTCGATTCTAATCTATCACTCCGATTTGCAAACGGATTTCACTGAAGCTGTAACTTTCATCCCAGAACATAGTTTAGGGGCCATTACCTCTTCAACTATAGTCATTTTTCTTTCGATTGCAAACGTAACCAGTTTTTCAATGGTGTAATGGTTTAACATAGAAAACTTACCGTTGGCTCTCGATTCTAATCTATCACTCCGATTTGCAAACGGATTTCACTGAAGCTGTAACTTTCATCCCAGAACATAGTTTAGGGGCCATTACCTCTTCAACTATAGTCATTTTTCTTTCGATTGCAAACGTAACCAGTTTTTCAATGGTGTAATGGTTTAACATAGAAAACTTACCGTTGGCTCTCGATTCTAATCTATCACTCCGATTTGCAAACGGATTTCACTGAAGCTGTAACTTTCATCCCAGAACATAGTTTAGGGGCCATTACCTCTTCAACTATAGTCATTTTTCTTTCGATTGCAAACGTAACCAGTTTTTCAATGGTGTAATGGTTTAACATAGAAAACTTACCGTTGGCTCTCGATTCTAATCTATCACTCCGATTTGCAAACGGATTTCACTGAAGCTGTAACTTTCATCCCAGAACATAGTTTAGGGGCCATTACCTCTTCAACTATAGTCATTTTTCTTTCGATTGCAAACGTAACCAGTTTTTCAATGGTGTAATGGTTTAACATAGAAAACTTACCGTTGGCTCTCGATTCTAATCTATCACTCCGATTTGCAAACGGATTTCACTGAAGCTGTAACTTTCATCCCAGAACATAGTTTAGGGGCCATTACCTCTTCAACTATAGTCATTTTTCTTTCGATTGCAAACGTAACCAGTTTTTCAATGGTGTAATGGTTTAACATAGAAAACTTACCGTTGGCTCTCGATTCTAATCTATCACTCCGATTTGCAAACGGATTTCACTGAAGCTGTAACTTTCATCCCAGAACATAGTTTAGGGGCCATTACCTCTTCAACTATAGTCATTTTTCTTTCGATTGCAAACGTAACCAGTTTTTCAATGGTGTAATGGTTTAACATAGAAAACTTACCGTTGGCTCTCGATTCTAATCTATCACTCCGATTTGCAAACGGATTTCACTGAAGCTGTAACTTTCATCCCAGAACATAGTTTAGGGGCCATTACCTCTTCAACTATAGTCATTTTTCTTTCGATTGCAAACGTAACCAGTTTTTCAATGGTGTAATGGTTTAACATAGAAAACTTACCGTTGGCTCTCGATTCTAATCTATCACTCCGATTTGCAAACGGATTTCACTGAAGCTGTAACTTTCATCCCAGAACATAGTTTAGGGGCCATTACCTCTTCAACTATAGTCATTTTTCTTTCGATTGCAAACGTAACCAGTTTTTCAATGGTGTAATGGTTTAACATAGAAAACTTACCGTTGGCTCTCGATTCTAATCTATCACTCCGATTTGCAAACGGATTTCACTGAAGCTGTAACTTTCATCCCAGAACATAGTTTAGGGGCCATTACCTCTTCAACTATAGTCATTTTTCTTTCGATTGCAAACGTAACCAGTTTTTCAATGGTGTAATGGTTTAACATAGAAAACTTACCGTTGGCTCTCGATTCTAATCTATCACTCCGATTTGCAAACGGATTTCACTGAAGCTGTAACTTTCATCCCAGAACATAGTTTAGGGGCCATTACCTCTTCAACTATAGTCATTTTTCTTTCGATTGCAAACGTAACCAGTTTTTCAATGGTGTAATGGTTTAACATAGAAAACTTACCGTTGGCTCTCGATTCTAATCTATCACTCCGATTTGCAAACGGATTTCACTGAAGCTGTAACTTTCATCCCAGAACATAGTTTAGGGGCCATTACCTCTTCAACTATAGTCATTTTTCTTTCGATTGCAAACGTAACCAGTTTTTCAATGGTGTAATGGTTTAACATAGAAAACTTACCGTTGGCTCTCGATTCTAATCTATCACTCCGATTTGCAAACGGATTTCACTGAAGCTGTAACTTTCATCCCAGAACATAGTTTAGGGGCCATTACCTCTTCAACTATAGTCATTTTTCTTTCGATTGCAAACGTAACCAGTTTTTCAATGGTGTAATGGTTTAACATAGAAAACTTACCGTTGGCTCTCGATTCTAATCTATCACTCCGATTTGCAAACGGATTTCACTGAAGCTGTAACTTTCATCCCAGAACATAGTTTAGGGGCCATTACCTCTTCAACTATAGTCATTTTTCTTTCGATTGCAAACGTAACCAGTTTTTCAATGGTGTAATGGTTTAACATAGAAAACTTACCGTTGGCTCTCGATTCTAATCTATCACTCCGATTTGCAAACGGATTTCACTGAAGCTGTAACTTTCATCCCAGAACATAGTTTAGGGGCCATTACCTCTTCAACTATAGTCATTTTTCTTTCGATTGCAAACGTAACCAGTTTTTCAATGGTGTAATGGTTTAACATAGAAAACTTACCGTTGGCTCTCGATTCTAATCTATCACTCCGATTTGCAAACGGATTTCACTGAAGCTGTAACTTTCATCCCAGAACATAGTTTAGGGGCCATTACCTCTTCAACTATAGTCATTTTTCTTTCGATTGCAAACGTAACCAGTTTTTCAATGGTGTAATGGTTTAACATAGAAAACTTACCGTTGGCTCTCGATTCTAATCTATCACTCCGATTTGCAAACGGATTTCACTGAAGCTGTAACTTTCATCCCAGAACATAGTTTAGGGGCCATTACCTCTTCAACTATAGTCATTTTTCTTTCGATTGCAAACGTAACCAGTTTTTCAATGGTGTAATGGTTTAACATAGAAAACTTACCGTTGGCTCTCGATTCTAATCTATCACTCCGATTTGCAAACGGATTTCACTGAAGCTGTAACTTTCATCCCAGAACATAGTTTAGGGGCCATTACCTCTTCAACTATAGTCATTTTTCTTTCGATTGCAAACGTAACCAGTTTTTCAATGGTGTAATGGTTTAACATAGAAAACTTACCGTTGGCTCTCGATTCTAATCTATCACTCCGATTTGCAAACGGATTTCACTGAAGCTGTAACTTTCATCCCAGAACATAGTTTAGGGGCCATTACCTCTTCAACTATAGTCATTTTTCTTTCGATTGCAAACGTAACCAGTTTTTCAATGGTGTAATGGTTTAACATAGAAAACTTACCGTTGGCTCTCGATTCTAATCTATCACTCCGATTTGCAAACGGATTTCACTGAAGCTGTAACTTTCATCCCAGAACATAGTTTAGGGGCCATTACCTCTTCAACTATAGTCATTTTTCTTTCGATTGCAAACGTAACCAGTTTTTCAATGGTGTAATGGTTTAACATAGAAAACTTACCGTTGGCTCTCGATTCTAATCTATCACTCCGATTTGCAAACGGATTTCACTGAAGCTGTAACTTTCATCCCAGAACATAGTTTAGGGGCCATTACCTCTTCAACTATAGTCATTTTTCTTTCGATTGCAAACGTAACCAGTTTTTCAATGGTGTAATGGTTTAACATAGAAAACTTACCGTTGGCTCTCGATTCTAATCTATCACTCCGATTTGCAAACGGATTTCACTGAAGCTGTAACTTTCATCCCAGAACATAGTTTAGGGGCCATTACCTCTTCAACTATAGTCATTTTTCTTTCGATTGCAAACGTAACCAGTTTTTCAATGGTGTAATGGTTTAACATAGAAAACTTACCGTTGGCTCTCGATTCTAATCTATCACTCCGATTTGCAAACGGATTTCACTGAAGCTGTAACTTTCATCCCAGAACATAGTTTAGGGGCCATTACCTCTTCAACTATAGTCATTTTTCTTTCGATTGCAAACGTAACCAGTTTTTCAATGGTGTAATGGTTTAACATAGAAAACTTACCGTTGGCTCTCGATTCTAATCTATCACTCCGATTTGCAAACGGATTTCACTGAAGCTGTAACTTTCATCCCAGAACATAGTTTAGGGGCCATTACCTCTTCAACTATAGTCATTTTTCTTTCGATTGCAAACGTAACCAGTTTTTCAATGGTGTAATGGTTTAACATAGAAAACTTACCGTTGGCTCTCGATTCTAATCTATCACTCCGATTTGCAAACGGATTTCACTGAAGCTGTAACTTTCATCCCAGAACATAGTTTAGGGGCCATTACCTCTTCAACTATAGTCATTTTTCTTTCGATTGCAAACGTAACCAGTTTTTCAATGGTGTAATGGTTTAACATAGAAAACTTACCGTTGGCTCTCGATTCTAATCTATCACTCCGATTTGCAAACGGATTTCACTGAAGCTGTAACTTTCATCCCAGAACATAGTTTAGGGGCCATTACCTCTTCAACTATAGTCATTTTTCTTTCGATTGCAAACGTAACCAGTTTTTCAATGGTGTAATGGTTTAACATAGAAAACTTACCGTTGGCTCTCGATTCTAATCTATCACTCCGATTTGCAAACGGATTTCACTGAAGCTGTAACTTTCATCCCAGAACATAGTTTAGGGGCCATTACCTCTTCAACTATAGTCATTTTTCTTTCGATTGCAAACGTAACCAGTTTTTCAATGGTGTAATGGTTTAACATAGAAAACTTACCGTTGGCTCTCGATTCTAATCTATCACTCCGATTTGCAAACGGATTTCACTGAAGCTGTAACTTTCATCCCAGAACATAGTTTAGGGGCCATTACCTCTTCAACTATAGTCATTTTTCTTTCGATTGCAAACGTAACCAGTTTTTCAATGGTGTAATGGTTTAACATAGAAAACTTACCGTTGGCTCTCGATTCTAATCTATCACTCCGATTTGCAAACGGATTTCACTGAAGCTGTAACTTTCATCCCAGAACATAGTTTAGGGGCCATTACCTCTTCAACTATAGTCATTTTTCTTTCGATTGCAAACGTAACCAGTTTTTCAATGGTGTAATGGTTTAACATAGAAAACTTACCGTTGGCTCTCGATTCTAATCTATCACTCCGATTTGCAAACGGATTTCACTGAAGCTGTAACTTTCATCCCAGAACATAGTTTAGGGGCCATTACCTCTTCAACTATAGTCATTTTTCTTTCGATTGCAAACGTAACCAGTTTTTCAATGGTGTAATGGTTTAACATAGAAAACTTACCGTTGGCTCTCGATTCTAATCTATCACTCCGATTTGCAAACGGATTTCACTGAAGCTGTAACTTTCATCCCAGAACATAGTTTAGGGGCCATTACCTCTTCAACTATAGTCATTTTTCTTTCGATTGCAAACGTAACCAGTTTTTCAATGGTGTAATGGTTTAACATAGAAAACTTACCGTTGGCTCTCGATTCTAATCTATCACTCCGATTTGCAAACGGATTTCACTGAAGCTGTAACTTTCATCCCAGAACATAGTTTAGGGGCCATTACCTCTTCAACTATAGTCATTTTTCTTTCGATTGCAAACGTAACCAGTTTTTCAATGGTGTAATGGTTTAACATAGAAAACTTACCGTTGGCTCTCGATTCTAATCTATCACTCCGATTTGCAAACGGATTTCACTGAAGCTGTAACTTTCATCCCAGAACATAGTTTAGGGGCCATTACCTCTTCAACTATAGTCATTTTTCTTTCGATTGCAAACGTAACCAGTTTTTCAATGGTGTAATGGTTTAACATAGAAAACTTACCGTTGGCTCTCGATTCTAATCTATCACTCCGATTTGCAAACGGATTTCACTGAAGCTGTAACTTTCATCCCAGAACATAGTTTAGGGGCCATTACCTCTTCAACTATAGTCATTTTTCTTTCGATTGCAAACGTAACCAGTTTTTCAATGGTGTAATGGTTTAACATAGAAAACTTACCGTTGGCTCTCGATTCTAATCTATCACTCCGATTTGCAAACGGATTTCACTGAAGCTGTAACTTTCATCCCAGAACATAGTTTAGGGGCCATTACCTCTTCAACTATAGTCATTTTTCTTTCGATTGCAAACGTAACCAGTTTTTCAATGGTGTAATGGTTTAACATAGAAAACTTACCGTTGGCTCTCGATTCTAATCTATCACTCCGATTTGCAAACGGATTTCACTGAAGCTGTAACTTTCATCCCAGAACATAGTTTAGGGGCCATTACCTCTTCAACTATAGTCATTTTTCTTTCGATTGCAAACGTAACCAGTTTTTCAATGGTGTAATGGTTTAACATAGAAAACTTACCGTTGGCTCTCGATTCTAATCTATCACTCCGATTTGCAAACGGATTTCACTGAAGCTGTAACTTTCATCCCAGAACATAGTTTAGGGGCCATTACCTCTTCAACTATAGTCATTTTTCTTTCGATTGCAAACGTAACCAGTTTTTCAATGGTGTAATGGTTTAACATAGAAAACTTACCGTTGGCTCTCGATTCTAATCTATCACTCCGATTTGCAAACGGATTTCACTGAAGCTGTAACTTTCATCCCAGAACATAGTTTAGGGGCCATTACCTCTTCAACTATAGTCATTTTTCTTTCGATTGCAAACGTAACCAGTTTTTCAATGGTGTAATGGTTTAACATAGAAAACTTACCGTTGGCTCTCGATTCTAATCTATCACTCCGATTTGCAAACGGATTTCACTGAAGCTGTAACTTTCATCCCAGAACATAGTTTAGGGGCCATTACCTCTTCAACTATAGTCATTTTTCTTTCGATTGCAAACGTAACCAGTTTTTCAATGGTGTAATGGTTTAACATAGAAAACTTACCGTTGGCTCTCGATTCTAATCTATCACTCCGATTTGCAAACGGATTTCACTGAAGCTGTAACTTTCATCCCAGAACATAGTTTAGGGGCCATTACCTCTTCAACTATAGTCATTTTTCTTTCGATTGCAAACGTAACCAGTTTTTCAATGGTGTAATGGTTTAACATAGAAAACTTACCGTTGGCTCTCGATTCTAATCTATCACTCCGATTTGCAAACGGATTTCACTGAAGCTGTAACTTTCATCCCAGAACATAGTTTAGGGGCCATTACCTCTTCAACTATAGTCATTTTTCTTTCGATTGCAAACGTAACCAGTTTTTCAATGGTGTAATGGTTTAACATAGAAAACTTACCGTTGGCTCTCGATTCTAATCTATCACTCCGATTTGCAAACGGATTTCACTGAAGCTGTAACTTTCATCCCAGAACATAGTTTAGGGGCCATTACCTCTTCAACTATAGTCATTTTTCTTTCGATTGCAAACGTAACCAGTTTTTCAATGGTGTAATGGTTTAACATAGAAAACTTACCGTTGGCTCTCGATTCTAATCTATCACTCCGATTTGCAAACGGATTTCACTGAAGCTGTAACTTTCATCCCAGAACATAGTTTAGGGGCCATTACCTCTTCAACTATAGTCATTTTTCTTTCGATTGCAAACGTAACCAGTTTTTCAATGGTGTAATGGTTTAACATAGAAAACTTACCGTTGGCTCTCGATTCTAATCTATCACTCCGATTTGCAAACGGATTTCACTGAAGCTGTAACTTTCATCCCAGAACATAGTTTAGGGGCCATTACCTCTTCAACTATAGTCATTTTTCTTTCGATTGCAAACGTAACCAGTTTTTCAATGGTGTAATGGTTTAACATAGAAAACTTACCGTTGGCTCTCGATTCTAATCTATCACTCCGATTTGCAAACGGATTTCACTGAAGCTGTAACTTTCATCCCAGAACATAGTTTAGGGGCCATTACCTCTTCAACTATAGTCATTTTTCTTTCGATTGCAAACGTAACCAGTTTTTCAATGGTGTAATGGTTTAACATAGAAAACTTACCGTTGGCTCTCGATTCTAATCTATCACTCCGATTTGCAAACGGATTTCACTGAAGCTGTAACTTTCATCCCAGAACATAGTTTAGGGGCCATTACCTCTTCAACTATAGTCATTTTTCTTTCGATTGCAAACGTAACCAGTTTTTCAATGGTGTAATGGTTTAACATAGAAAACTTACCGTTGGCTCTCGATTCTAATCTATCACTCCGATTTGCAAACGGATTTCACTGAAGCTGTAACTTTCATCCCAGAACATAGTTTAGGGGCCATTACCTCTTCAACTATAGTCATTTTTCTTTCGATTGCAAACGTAACCAGTTTTTCAATGGTGTAATGGTTTAACATAGAAAACTTACCGTTGGCTCTCGATTCTAATCTATCACTCCGATTTGCAAACGGATTTCACTGAAGCTGTAACTTTCATCCCAGAACATAGTTTAGGGGCCATTACCTCTTCAACTATAGTCATTTTTCTTTCGATTGCAAACGTAACCAGTTTTTCAATGGTGTAATGGTTTAACATAGAAAACTTACCGTTGGCTCTCGATTCTAATCTATCACTCCGATTTGCAAACGGATTTCACTGAAGCTGTAACTTTCATCCCAGAACATAGTTTAGGGGCCATTACCTCTTCAACTATAGTCATTTTTCTTTCGATTGCAAACGTAACCAGTTTTTCAATGGTGTAATGGTTTAACATAGAAAACTTACCGTTGGCTCTCGATTCTAATCTATCACTCCGATTTGCAAACGGATTTCACTGAAGCTGTAACTTTCATCCCAGAACATAGTTTAGGGGCCATTACCTCTTCAACTATAGTCATTTTTCTTTCGATTGCAAACGTAACCAGTTTTTCAATGGTGTAATGGTTTAACATAGAAAACTTACCGTTGGCTCTCGATTCTAATCTATCACTCCGATTTGCAAACGGATTTCACTGAAGCTGTAACTTTCATCCCAGAACATAGTTTAGGGGCCATTACCTCTTCAACTATAGTCATTTTTCTTTCGATTGCAAACGTAACCAGTTTTTCAATGGTGTAATGGTTTAACATAGAAAACTTACCGTTGGCTCTCGATTCTAATCTATCACTCCGATTTGCAAACGGATTTCACTGAAGCTGTAACTTTCATCCCAGAACATAGTTTAGGGGCCATTACCTCTTCAACTATAGTCATTTTTCTTTCGATTGCAAACGTAACCAGTTTTTCAATGGTGTAATGGTTTAACATAGAAAACTTACCGTTGGCTCTCGATTCTAATCTATCACTCCGATTTGCAAACGGATTTCACTGAAGCTGTAACTTTCATCCCAGAACATAGTTTAGGGGCCATTACCTCTTCAACTATAGTCATTTTTCTTTCGATTGCAAACGTAACCAGTTTTTCAATGGTGTAATGGTTTAACATAGAAAACTTACCGTTGGCTCTCGATTCTAATCTATCACTCCGATTTGCAAACGGATTTCACTGAAGCTGTAACTTTCATCCCAGAACATAGTTTAGGGGCCATTACCTCTTCAACTATAGTCATTTTTCTTTCGATTGCAAACGTAACCAGTTTTTCAATGGTGTAATGGTTTAACATAGAAAACTTACCGTTGGCTCTCGATTCTAATCTATCACTCCGATTTGCAAACGGATTTCACTGAAGCTGTAACTTTCATCCCAGAACATAGTTTAGGGGCCATTACCTCTTCAACTATAGTCATTTTTCTTTCGATTGCAAACGTAACCAGTTTTTCAATGGTGTAATGGTTTAACATAGAAAACTTACCGTTGGCTCTCGATTCTAATCTATCACTCCGATTTGCAAACGGATTTCACTGAAGCTGTAACTTTCATCCCAGAACATAGTTTAGGGGCCATTACCTCTTCAACTATAGTCATTTTTCTTTCGATTGCAAACGTAACCAGTTTTTCAATGGTGTAATGGTTTAACATAGAAAACTTACCGTTGGCTCTCGATTCTAATCTATCACTCCGATTTGCAAACGGATTTCACTGAAGCTGTAACTTTCATCCCAGAACATAGTTTAGGGGCCATTACCTCTTCAACTATAGTCATTTTTCTTTCGATTGCAAACGTAACCAGTTTTTCAATGGTGTAATGGTTTAACATAGAAAACTTACCGTTGGCTCTCGATTCTAATCTATCACTCCGATTTGCAAACGGATTTCACTGAAGCTGTAACTTTCATCCCAGAACATAGTTTAGGGGCCATTACCTCTTCAACTATAGTCATTTTTCTTTCGATTGCAAACGTAACCAGTTTTTCAATGGTGTAATGGTTTAACATAGAAAACTTACCGTTGGCTCTCGATTCTAATCTATCACTCCGATTTGCAAACGGATTTCACTGAAGCTGTAACTTTCATCCCAGAACATAGTTTAGGGGCCATTACCTCTTCAACTATAGTCATTTTTCTTTCGATTGCAAACGTAACCAGTTTTTCAATGGTGTAATGGTTTAACATAGAAAACTTACCGTTGGCTCTCGATTCTAATCTATCACTCCGATTTGCAAACGGATTTCACTGAAGCTGTAACTTTCATCCCAGAACATAGTTTAGGGGCCATTACCTCTTCAACTATAGTCATTTTTCTTTCGATTGCAAACGTAACCAGTTTTTCAATGGTGTAATGGTTTAACATAGAAAACTTACCGTTGGCTCTCGATTCTAATCTATCACTCCGATTTGCAAACGGATTTCACTGAAGCTGTAACTTTCATCCCAGAACATAGTTTAGGGGCCATTACCTCTTCAACTATAGTCATTTTTCTTTCGATTGCAAACGTAACCAGTTTTTCAATGGTGTAATGGTTTAACATAGAAAACTTACCGTTGGCTCTCGATTCTAATCTATCACTCCGATTTGCAAACGGATTTCACTGAAGCTGTAACTTTCATCCCAGAACATAGTTTAGGGGCCATTACCTCTTCAACTATAGTCATTTTTCTTTCGATTGCAAACGTAACCAGTTTTTCAATGGTGTAATGGTTTAACATAGAAAACTTACCGTTGGCTCTCGATTCTAATCTATCACTCCGATTTGCAAACGGATTTCACTGAAGCTGTAACTTTCATCCCAGAACATAGTTTAGGGGCCATTACCTCTTCAACTATAGTCATTTTTCTTTCGATTGCAAACGTAACCAGTTTTTCAATGGTGTAATGGTTTAACATAGAAAACTTACCGTTGGCTCTCGATTCTAATCTATCACTCCGATTTGCAAACGGATTTCACTGAAGCTGTAACTTTCATCCCAGAACATAGTTTAGGGGCCATTACCTCTTCAACTATAGTCATTTTTCTTTCGATTGCAAACGTAACCAGTTTTTCAATGGTGTAATGGTTTAACATAGAAAACTTACCGTTGGCTCTCGATTCTAATCTATCACTCCGATTTGCAAACGGATTTCACTGAAGCTGTAACTTTCATCCCAGAACATAGTTTAGGGGCCATTACCTCTTCAACTATAGTCATTTTTCTTTCGATTGCAAACGTAACCAGTTTTTCAATGGTGTAATGGTTTAACATAGAAAACTTACCGTTGGCTCTCGATTCTAATCTATCACTCCGATTTGCAAACGGATTTCACTGAAGCTGTAACTTTCATCCCAGAACATAGTTTAGGGGCCATTACCTCTTCAACTATAGTCATTTTTCTTTCGATTGCAAACGTAACCAGTTTTTCAATGGTGTAATGGTTTAACATAGAAAACTTACCGTTGGCTCTCGATTCTAATCTATCACTCCGATTTGCAAACGGATTTCACTGAAGCTGTAACTTTCATCCCAGAACATAGTTTAGGGGCCATTACCTCTTCAACTATAGTCATTTTTCTTTCGATTGCAAACGTAACCAGTTTTTCAATGGTGTAATGGTTTAACATAGAAAACTTACCGTTGGCTCTCGATTCTAATCTATCACTCCGATTTGCAAACGGATTTCACTGAAGCTGTAACTTTCATCCCAGAACATAGTTTAGGGGCCATTACCTCTTCAACTATAGTCATTTTTCTTTCGATTGCAAACGTAACCAGTTTTTCAATGGTGTAATGGTTTAACATAGAAAACTTACCGTTGGCTCTCGATTCTAATCTATCACTCCGATTTGCAAACGGATTTCACTGAAGCTGTAACTTTCATCCCAGAACATAGTTTAGGGGCCATTACCTCTTCAACTATAGTCATTTTTCTTTCGATTGCAAACGTAACCAGTTTTTCAATGGTGTAATGGTTTAACATAGAAAACTTACCGTTGGCTCTCGATTCTAATCTATCACTCCGATTTGCAAACGGATTTCACTGAAGCTGTAACTTTCATCCCAGAACATAGTTTAGGGGCCATTACCTCTTCAACTATAGTCATTTTTCTTTCGATTGCAAACGTAACCAGTTTTTCAATGGTGTAATGGTTTAACATAGAAAACTTACCGTTGCCTCTCGATTCTAATCTATCACTCCGATTTGCTAACGGATTTAACTGAAGCTGTAACTTTCATCCCAGAACATAGTTTAGGGGCCATTACCTCTTCAACTATAGTCATTTTTCTTTCGATTGCAAACGTAACCAGTTTTTCAATGGTGTAATGGTTTAACATAGAAAACTTACCGTTGGCTCTCGATTCTAATCTATCACTCCGATTTGCAAACGGATTTCACTGAAGCTGTAACTTTCATCCCAGAACATAGTTTAGGGGCCATTACCTCTTCAACTATAGTCATTTTTCTTTCGATTGCAAACGTAACCAGTTTTTCAATGGTGTAATGGTTTAACATAGAAAACTTACCGTTGGCTCTCGATTCTAATCTATCACTCCGATTTGCAAACGGATTTCACTGAAGCTGTAACTTTCATCCCAGAACATAGTTTAGGGGCCATTACCTCTTCAACTATAGTCATTTTTCTTTCGATTGCAAACGTAACCAGTTTTTCAATGGTGTAATGGTTTAACATAGAAAACTTACCGTTGGCTCTCGATTCTAATCTATCACTCCGATTTGCAAACGGATTTCACTGAAGCTGTAACTTTCATCCCAGAACATAGTTTAGGGGCCATTAACTCTTCAACTATAGTCATTTTTCTTTCGATTGCAAACGTAACCAGTTTTTCAATGGTGTAATGGTTTAACATAGAAAACTTACCGTTGGCTCTCGATTCTAATCTATCACTCCGATTTGCAAACGGATTTCACTGAAGCTGTAACTTTCATCCCAGAACATAGTTTAGGGGCCATTACCTCTTCAACTATAGTCATTTTTCTTTCGATTGCAAACATAACCAGTTTTTCAATGGTGTAATGGTTTAACATAGAAAACTTACCGTTGGCTCTCGATTCTAATCTATCACTCCGATTTGCAAACGGATTTCCCTGAAGCTGTAACTTTCATCCCAGAACATAGTTTAGGGGCCATTACCTCTTCAACTATAGTCATTTTTCTTTCGATTGCAAACGTAACCAGTTTTTCAATGGTGTAATGGTTTAACATAGAAAACTTACCGTTGGCTCTCGATTCTAATCTATCACTCCGATTTGCAAACGGATTTCACTGAAGCTGTAACTTTCATCCCAGAACATAGTTTAGGGGCCATTACCTCTTCAACTATAGTCATTTTTCTTTCGATTGCAAACGTAACCAGTTTTTCAATGGTGTAATGGTTTAACATAGAAAACTTACCGTTGGCTCTCGATTCTAATCTATCACTCCGATTTGCAAACGGATTTCACTGAAGCTGTAACTTTCATCCCAGAACATAGTTTAGGGGCCATTACCTCTTCAACTATAGTCATTTTTCTTTCGATTGCAAACGTAACCAGTTTTTCAATGGTGTAATGGTTTAACATAGAAAACTTACCGTTGGCTCTCGATTCTAATCTATCACTCCGATTTGCAAACGGATTTCACTGAAGCTGTAACTTTCATCCCAGAACATAGTTTAGGGGCCATTACCTCTTCAACTATAGTCATTTTTCTTTCGATTGCAAACGTAACCAGTTTTTCAATGGTGTAATGGTTTAACATAGAAAACTTACCGTTGGCTCTCGATTCTAATCTATCACTCCGATTTGCAAACGGATTTCACTGAAGCTGTAACTTTCATCCCAGAACATAGTTTAGGGGCCATTACCTCTTCAACTATAGTCATTTTTCTTTCGATTGCAAACGTAACCAGTTTTTCAATGGTGTAATGGTTTAACATAGAAAACTTACCGTTGGCTCTCGATTCTAATCTATCACTCCGATTTGCAAACGGATTTCACTGAAGCTGTAACTTTCATCCCAGAACATAGTTTAGGGGCCATTACCTCTTCAACTATAGTCATTTTTCTTTCGATTGCAAACGTAACCAGTTTTTCAATGGTGTAATGGTTTAACATAGAAAACTTACCGTTGGCTCTCGATTCTAATCTATCACTCCGATTTGCAAACGGATTTCACTGAAGCTGTAACTTTCATCCCAGAACATAGTTTAGGGGCCATTACCTCTTCAACTATAGTCATTTTTCTTTCGATTGCAAACGTAACCAGTTTTTCAATGGTGTAATGGTTTAACAT
Organism: Hyperolius riggenbachi; assembly: GCF_040937935.1. NCBI lineage: Eukaryota > Metazoa > Chordata > Amphibia > Anura > Hyperoliidae > Hyperolius > Hyperolius riggenbachi. The sequence continues at coordinate 9,552 of NW_027152401.1, read as the reverse complement.
AGAAAACTTACCGTTGGCTCTCGATTCTAATCTATCACTCCGATTTGCAAACGGATTTCACTGAAGCTGTAACTTTCATCCCAGAACATAGTTTAGGGGCCATTACCTCTTCAACTATAGTCATTTTTCTTTCGATTGCAAACGTAACCAGTTTTTCAATGGTGTAATGGTTTAACATAGAAAACTTACCGTTGGCTCTCGATTCTAATCTATCACTCCGATTTGCAAACGGATTTCCCTGAAGCTGTAACTTTCATCCCAGAACATAGTTTAGGGGCCATTACCTCTTCAACTATAGTCATTTTTCTTTCGATTGCAAACGTAACCAGTTTTTCAATGGTGTAATGGTTTAACATAGAAAACTTACCGTTGGCTCTCGATTCTAATCTATCACTCCGATTTGCAAACGGATTTCACTGAAGCTGTAACTTTCATCCCAGAACATAGTTTAGGGGCCATTACCTCTTCAACTATAGTCATTTTTCTTTCGATTGCAAACGTAACCAGTTTTTCAATGGTGTAATGGTTTAACATAGAAAACTTACCGTTGGCTCTCGATTCTAATCTATCACTCCGATTTGCAAACGGATTTCACTGAAGCTGTAACTTTCATCCCAGAACATAGTTTAGGGGCCATTACCTCTTCAACTATAGTCATTTTTCTTTCGATTGCAAACGTAACCAGTTTTTCAATGGTGTAATGGTTTAACATAGAAAACTTACCGTTGGCTCTCGATTCTAATCTATCACTCCGATTTGCAAACGGATTTCACTGAAGCTGTAACTTTCATCCCAGAACATAGTTTAGGGGCCATTACCTCTTCAACTATAGTCATTTTTCTTTCGATTGCAAACGTAACCAGTTTTTCAATGGTGTAATGGTTTAACATAGAAAACTTACCGTTGGCTCTCGATTCTAATCTATCACTCCGATTTGCAAACGGATTTCACTGAAGCTGTAACTTTCATCCCAGAACATAGTTTAGGGGCCATTACCTCTTCAACTATAGTCATTTTTCTTTCGATTGCAAACGTAACCAGTTTTTCAATGGTGTAATGGTTTAACATAGAAAACTTACCGTTGGCTCTCGATTCTAATCTATCACTCCGATTTGCAAACGGATTTCACTGAAGCTGTAACTTTCATCCCAGAACATAGTTTAGGGGCCATTACCTCTTCAACTATAGTCATTTTTCTTTCGATTGCAAACGTAACCAGTTTTTCAATGGTGTAATGGTTTAACATAGAAAACTTACCGTTGGCTCTCGATTCTAATCTATCACTCCGATTTGCAAACGGATTTCACTGAAGCTGTAACTTTCATCCCAGAACATAGTTTAGGGGCCATTACCTCTTCAACTATAGTCATTTTTCTTTCGATTGCAAACGTAACCAGTTTTTCAATGGTGTAATGGTTTAACATAGAAAACTTACCGTTGGCTCTCGATTCTAATCTATCACTCCGATTTGCAAACGGATTTCACTGAAGCTGTAACTTTCATCCCAGAACATAGTTTAGGGGCCATTACCTCTTCAACTATAGTCATTTTTCTTTCGATTGCAAACGTAACCAGTTTTTCAATGGTGTAATGGTTTAACATAGAAAACTTACCGTTGGCTCTCGATTCTAATCTATCACTCCGATTTGCAAACGGATTTCACTGAAGCTGTAACTTTCATCCCAGAACATAGTTTAGGGGCCATTACCTCTTCAACTATAGTCATTTTTCTTTCGATTGCAAACGTAACCAGTTTTTCAATGGTGTAATGGTTTAACATAGAAAACTTACCGTTGGCTCTCGATTCTAATCTATCACTCCGATTTGCAAGTGATAGGTGGAGGTTGTGTGGTGTGGAGCTCCTGACTACCAGAGTTATTTGGTGGACCTTGCCAGCCCTCTGGTTCATTTTCTGGGATAGCTGTGGACTGTGAGGCCCTGCTGGTTGGTTAAGCCAGCAGAGGCCTAGCCTATACTAGCCGGCTGCTCCAGGCCATGGAGCAGCCGGCTCATACCCCCCCTGACCTAGGTTTGCTGGGCAGTGAGACTGATGCTGGGGTGATTGCCGGAACCGTTGTGTCCTGGTTTCAAGCCTTTGACGTGGAGTTGAAGAGACTGAACGAACTGAAATACCTGTGGAAAAAACAACAACATAGGTATGGTGTCAACTGGTCACCTAGCTTGGTGAACAGTGTTGCTGAGCTGAAGGAACTGAAGGTAAAACTAATACAGCAAAGGAAATGTGTGGCAGCTTTGGAAGCGCGGAGCGGTGCGTTTGGTGAATTTATTACACACCGCAAGCGCCTGCTGGGTCTGGATGTTGATTCCTGTGCTGAATGTATGGAGGAAGAATCTGACTGTGTCCCTGTGGAAGATGAGAGCGCTCAACCAGGCGCATCCAAGCGGGTGAAGTCTGGAGCAGAGTGCAGTCCTGCAAATGCTGATGTCAATGCTGTGGAGAGAAAAGACAATGAAAAAATGGATGTTAACGCTCTGAGCGGTTCTGGTGCGGTAAGCAGCCGATGTGTGGGTGATGAGGACATGGGAACCAGCTCAGATGTGGCGAACTTAATTCCTATGACAGAGGAAGAAGAAATAGTGTGTAGTGGCAGACTGGAGTCTAAGTCTGGGAACGCTGAAATAACGCCAAGAAATGACTGTGAAACTGAGAGAAAGGATACAAAAACTGAGATAAAGAAGCTAGACAGCAAGATCAAGGGGAGAAAGTCGCTTACCAATGTTGATAATGTTTCCATTGTTTCTCCCACTTCTTTAGGTGACTCTGAAGCTGCTTGCAAAAAGTCTCTGCAAAATGCGGGGAAAATGGCGTCCGTGGATGCAGGGGATGCGGCTGGAGAAGGAATAGTGCGGCGTGTGCTTCCCCTAGCCGGTACTCTCCCTGTAGCCAATAGCGCGGTGAGTACGGGCAGTTTGAATCCGACCGGAAGTGACGTCGAGGAGACCGGAAGCGCTCGGGAAGCTGCCGAAATCAGCGGCACTGGCGTTCCTCGTGGCAATAGAGCACGGGGGATGCCGGAAAACAGAGCGCGGCAGAGCATTTCGCTGGACACACACAAAGACGACAAAGAGAAAAAGAAAGGAAAGAACAAGACTTACAAGGTAATGGGGAACATAGTTAGTAAAGTGAAACCTAGAGAGGAGGTGAGTGACATGGAGATGACAAGCATAACGGGGAAAGGAAAGGAAGATGATATGGAGACTAACATAGGTGAGCAGGGAGGAAAGAAAGAGTTAGTGGTATCTAGAGATGGTAATAAAATGGGTCACGTAGATGAAGATGGGCCAGAGGAGGGTGAGATATTGGAAGTTAAACAGACAGAGAGTGAAGATTATGCAAATGAAGGGGGAGGGAGTCAAGGAATTGCATTAGAAACTCAGAATATGACTGATATATCGCAGATTGATAGCACTGGTCCAGAAAATGCTCAGCCGTGTTCTGTAACCTATGTCAATACGGATATAGAAGATGAAATGTCCATTGACATGGGTTCAGAGGAGGCTGATGTTCTCTCTCAAAATTTGATAGGTGGGGGAGAGCATCGGTCTCAAAGTGCTAATAATATTGTTACGGATAATGGAATGCTGACAGACCATGCAAGGGCCCTAGTCCAAAGAAGTGAGGACGTAATTGAGGACATTGAAACCATTTATGGTAATGTACAGATTGTTACAGATACAAAAAATCGTGCAATGTTGTGTACTTCAAATGTATGTGTTACTGATGCCTTGGCTGATTTTATAGCTGGAAACAGGAGGTACACCTTTTTTGAAAACAATCTCCAGATCAAGGATAATGTATCTGGGCAAATGGTGGAAGATTTGTCTTTTTCTTATACCCCAGCTTTGCGTGATATAAGGGTTATTGGCCTTCTGCCAATAGATCCTAAATTCGAAATCAAGTTCAAAGCAGGGGGTAAGAGATTCTCTGTCTTTGATGGTCTGATCCTTTGCTACAATGAGAACGGAGATGAGGTTTACAGAGACAAAATCACTGGGGTTGGGAGCTGTCATCCTGTAAATCAGGTGTCGGTTCCACAACAAGTTTTACAATCTGAAGGTGAGGAAATTAATAGTCAGTTAGGAGGACCCTCAAATTTGGGGGGTGGGGAATCCTGTCCTATGGTACCCGAAACATCAATGGAGGTGGCAGTGGTAGTGGGGGATCAACAATTACCACAATTAGATTATATTACGAGAGGAGGTGAGCCAGCAGAGAATCTAGCAGCTACTTCATATGCCCAGGCTACAAAGTCACGACCTAATAGGTCTTATGCGCAGGCCACTAGTGGCAAGAGAGTACCCGTGGCTCTGGAATCAGAGACTGAGGTGCCCTTGTCAGGGAGAAGGAATGTGGTAAGATTGAAATGGGAAGGAGAAACTCCAATCCCAGATAGGAAAAATTTTGTAAGACTTCTCCTTGACATGGGCATCAAATCACAAGATATATATGCCATTTTAACCTCAGGGTCCCCCCCCACATACTACGATGTAAGCTTTCTGACAGGAGATGGCCTGGAATTTTTTCTGGAGGAGAGATACAAAAGAAGAGCCAATGAATGGCGTGGTTTTACAGCATCCTCATATACCAGGCTATCTCCTGTCAGGAAAGCAACAGTTGTGGTGACAAATGAATCAATTCCCCTGAGAGATATCCTTTCCTGGATGGGTCATTACGTGGACATAGTGTCCCCTCCCCAAAAAATTCTTGACGATCTGGATATATGGTGGGGAGGCTATGAAGTGGAAATAAAGTTAAGAAATGGTGAAGGTGGCTTTAATCATATCCCACGCTCAGCCCTCATTGGCAGGGACAAAATAAGTGTCTTTTACCCAGGTCAACCGAGAACGTGTTATAAATGTGGGGGGAGGGGGCACTATGGCTACAGTTGTAAAAACCCCAGATGCAGTTTGTGCCAGGAGTTTGGACACGCGGCCAAAGAATGCAAGACCATAAAATGTAATTTTTGTTTCAAGTTTGGTCACCCATATACCGCGTGTCCAACCTCCTGGAACAATATGTCCGTGGAGGAGAAAGAGGTCATACTACGCATAATGGAGGAGGATGCGCGCTCAAAAACTCTTTTGAAAGCTCTTCCTTCAAATGTTCCAACTCAGTCAGATGTCTCTAAGCCTGTAACTTCTCAGTCTGTTTCCACTGTCCCTTCTGTGTCCTCCTCCAGAGTGGTAAAAGGTGTGGCCTCTGAAGTACCCCAAGCATCTGGGGGCCTGTCCAAGGAGAGGGTATCTCTCAGGGATGCAGCTGGGGGTGCAAATGCTCCCCAGAACCAGAGAAGGCTGACCAAGCCTAATCCGGATGTCAAGAATTCCCCTCCCAAAAAAGGAGGGGCAACAAGGGCTCCTTTGGGTCTGAAGAGGAACAAAACTGTTCCTGATACTCAACCTAACCCTCCTTCCCTCTCTACCCCTAACCCCGAAATCCCTTCCCGTTCAGCACCCTGTCCCACAACCCGTCCTGTGTCCCGTCCTACACCCAGTCCTACATCCCGTCCTCCTGACCCATCCCCTTCCCCAACCTCGCAATCCTCAGATTTTATCCTGGTATCTTCCCCAAGGAAGGTCAAGGATAAAACAAATAGAAGGGGTCCCTCAGGTGGGACAGAGATGTCGAATTTTAAGGTCATGAATCCTAAGAAACGCAGTCCCCTAACCACTAAAGATAGGGTGACAATTAAGCAGCAAGAAGCAAGCTGCAAGAGACAGGAAGAGTTTGCCAAAAGTAGGTTGGTTAAAACCATACCAACGGGCAACAAATATGAAGTATTGTCTGAAGACAATCTATCTGATGAGATGGAGGTGCAGAGTGCAGAGCAAGGGGACATTTCTTAAATGTCTTCTGTGTGGTCTTGTTCAATGTATTTATTTTGTTTTTTGTCCTTTGTGGAAGATAAAGTTTTTGGAAACTCAAACATCCAAATGGCGGTTCCCCCTCCATTAACACTTGCAACCATTAATGTTGCAAGTATAAGATCAACAAGTGCTAGACGGACAGCCTTATTTTTTCTCAGTAGCTTTAATACTGACATTTTGTTTTTGCAAGAGACTAGGCTCACCTCTTTGGCTGATATCCAACTGGCCAAGAGGGACTGGAGATCCGGTCCGAGCTATTGGTCTCTTGCGGCTGAGCCTTGTAGTGGAGTGGCAGTGCTTTTTAGAACTGGCATGGTAACTTGCCGGCGGGTGGTTGAGGTTGAGATGGGGAGATGCCTAGTCCTGGACGTTGTCGTGAAGGGACAAGACCTCCGACTAATTAACATCTATGGTCCCCAGACGGCTTGGGAGAGGAAACGTCTCTTTACGACAATCAGGCCATTTCTTTTTACTGCCCAGTCTGTCATCTTTGGCGGTGATTTCAACACCGTGGTTAGGTTGATGGACAGGTCGGGTGCCAGAGATCGGCTGGGTACGGATAGTGTTCTTCTAAATAAGATGGTTAGTGAGGCAGGTCTGGTGGATGTTCACGTTAGACATACGCCAGACCTCACAGGGTTCACTTATAGATGTAGTGATAGACAGAGTAGGATAGATAGATTTTTTGTTAAAGAGAGTTTTTCCACTACACCCCCTAGGGTGCAGGCGGTTGAATTCTCTGATCACTGTATTCTATCGGTAGATCTGAATGTATCAGAAGCTCCTCCCAGAGGAAGGGGTGTTTGGAAATTAAATTCGTCTCTACTTGTGGAGGAAAGTAACAGACAATCTTTTTTGGATTTTTTTCAGGCACAGGAAACCATCCTGGACTTGTTTGGCAGCACGTCGGAGTGGTGGGAAGTGGTCAAGAAGCGTGCTATTGGACTTTTCAAGGGTCTAGCTAAAAAGAGACAGGTTGGTAATTATGTTGCCTACCAAAGATTGAGAAGAAAGTTGGAATTTCTTGTCTCGGAAGGCGGAGATCAGGGGGAGATCTCTGAGATCAAACTTCAACTTCGGCAGAAGCAATATGACCGATTAACCTCTTTGTTTCTGGAGCGGGATTATGGTAAATACCACTCGCCAGACCCGTTCCAGAATTGCAAACAGGGTATAGAAATCAAGTCAGTAAATGGTCTCAGGGATGTCTCGGGATCCGTGATTAAGTCCAGGTCGGGGATCCTAGACATCGCTAGTGAGTTTTATGCGAATCTGCTTAAGGAGAAGCCAATTGATCAGACAAGAATGGAAGACTTTCTAGTCTCCACTCCAGGTTTGGAAGATATAGATGCTTTTCGGCCAAATTTGACATCAGAAATCACTGCTGAAGAGGTTGTAAGTGCCATTAATGGCCTTACTCCCAAGAAAACCCCGGGTCCAGACGGTCTTACGGCTGAGTTTTACAAAGCCTTTAAGTCCGTTCTGGCACCTAAATTGGCTGAAATCTTTAATAGTTGCCTTGCCGAGGGGGAGTTACCGCACTCTATGAGGCAATCAGCTGTGATTCTGCTGTCAAAAGGCAAAGATCCTACGATGATTGAGAATTGGCGTCCCATCAGCCTACTCAACGTTGATAGGAAGATTTTGGCAAAAATCCTTTTTTGGCGCTTGTCCCAGGCGACATATTTGCTTTCACGCCATCAGCATTGCTCTGTTAAGGGAAAAACAACATTCTCAGCGCTGTTAGCTGTCAGGGAGATCCTGGAGCGGAGCAAGGCTGAGGGATGGGGAAAGTATCTACTGGCATTGGATCAATCTAAAGCTTTTGACAGAGTCAATCATGAGTACTTGTGGAGATTGCTTTGTGTATATGGTTTGCAGGGTGGTTTTGTTGATTGGCTGCGTACCTTATACAAAGGGGCAGAGAGTTTCATGTTAATTAATGGCTGGGTTGGTCAACCTTTTGTAGTAAGTTCAGGAGTCCGTCAGGGTTGTCCTCTGAGCTCATTGTTGTATGTGTTTGCAATCGACCCCTTCGTAAGAAGGTTAGAGAGCAGCATACTTGATGGTGTTCCGGTGGGCATCACTGACGCAGAACCCTTGAGAGTAATAGCCTATGCTGATGATGTCACTGTGGTAATCTCTGACACTTGTGAAGCAGAGGTGGTAGTGTCGGAGATCGCCAGGTACTCTGAGGCATCAGGCTCACAGATCAATCCGGACAAATGTGAAATTCTCTGGATGGGGAAAGATGGTGAGAGTTTTTGTCTCCCTGACACCTTCCCTGAGCCCCAGTCAAACATCAAAATTCTAGGCATCGAATTTGGTTCAGGCAATTATGGCCTCAGAAATTGGGTATGCAAACTAGAAGATGTCGGTACCAAAGTAAATCGTTGGAAGAATTGGCGGTTGTCATTTCGGGAAAGGGTTGACATTGTCAAAACTTATTTGATTCCAATAATGTTGTATGTCAGTTATGTCGCAATTTTGCCACCATCTTTGTATGCAAGGATCTACAGTTTGTTTTTTCAGATGCTCTGGGGAAACAAAATGAATATTGTCCGAAGAAACATCACCTACAAAACCAGACGGGAAGGTGGCTTAGGAATGGTCAATCCTGTTGTGTTTTTTTCTCTGATTTTTGTCAAGTACAACATTGGTAGCATGTTATCGGAGAACCCGCCTGGTTGGGTGGGTATGTTCCGTACTTGGATGGAGCCTTTTCTCAAGAATTGGGAAGGTGGTGGCCCAGTGAAAAGTCTGAGGGCACAGCGTGGCTACTTGCCGGCCTATGTTGCCCCGTGTTTGAAAATTCTGAAGCAGTGGAGATTGACAGGGGAGGACATCAGGTCTGTGGGAAGGAAACTTCTTGTAGATCGGATTATAGACTCTCATTTTCATGATCCTCTGGCCTTAAAAGATTGCCCAAGCATGGATTTGGAGGAGGGTTTAAAATTGATCAATTCACCAAGGATTCCGAACAAATTGAGGGACATAGCTTGGCTTTCCTTCCAAGGTAAGCTCTACGTTAGAGGGAACGTAAGATTTGGGAGGGGAGTGGATCGTGGTTGTCCTCGTGTGGAGTGTGGAGGTGCCGAGGAGACCATGGACCATTTCCTGCTCCAGTGTCCCTTTAATGTAGATGTATGTAAACAGGTGGGCGAGGTTTTGAACATCCCTTTTCTGGATCATCTGAGTTATGCAGAGTGGGCTTATGGTGCATTCAAAAATCGCCAGGGTTATGATTTGTGCACTTTATATTTAGTTAGTTTAGCTATTAGATACCACATTTGGTTGGCACGGTGTGAAGTCTCCATTAGGCAGAAAACCCTTCCTGTTCAGGTGGTGGTTGACAAAATTCTTGGTGAGGTGCGGTATATCTGGTCTTTAGAGAGGAAGAAGTTAGGCAGGGGCAATTGTATTCTGGCTTGGCAGAATATTAAGCCTCCCTGACTTGGTGATTTCTCTCGTGGGTGAGCTTTTCTATTTCTTATCACCCTTAGTAGATTTTTGATTTTTCTATGTATTTTTGAAAGATGGCCGTAGGCATAAGTAGATTTATTCCTAAGATTTTATCTTGGTAAATGTGGGTTTTTTTTTTTTTTTTTTTTTTTTTTTTTTTTCCCACTGTCCAGTGTATTTTATTGATTTAAGTCCTTGTCA